>NC_091481.1:70620796-70780920 GCF_036971445.1 Narcine bancroftii
TTGCTCCTACCCCGATAAAGGGCTCAAGCCTGGCACGTTGGTGATGCATCTTTACCTTTGCTGTCTTAAGTACACGGCGCCTGCCTACATGTTGCTCCTACCCCGATAAAGGGCTCAAGCCTGGCACGTTGGTGATGCATCTTTACCTTTGCTGTCTTAAGTACACGGCGCCTGCCTACATGTTGCTCCTACCCCGATAAAGGGCTCAAGCCTGGCACGTTGGTGATGCATCTTTACCTTTGCTGTATTAAGTACACGGCGCCTGCCTACATGTTGCTCCTACCCCGATAAAGGGCTCAAGCCTGGCACGTTGGTGATGCATCGTTACCTTTGCTGTCTTAAGTACACGGCGCCTGCCTACATGTTGCTCCTACCCCGATAAAGGGCTCAAGCCTGGCACGTTGGTGATGCATCTTTACCTTTGCTGTCTTAAGTACACGGCGCCTGCCTACATGTTGCTCCTACCCCGATAAAGGGCTCAAGCCTGGCACGTTGGTGATGCATCTTTACCTTTGCTGTCTTAAGTACACGGCGCCTGCCTACATGTTGCTCCTACCCCGATAAAGGGCTCAAGCCTGGCACGTTGGTGATGCATCTTTACCTTTGCTGTCTTAAGTACACGGCGCCTGCCTACATGTTGCTCCTACCCCGATAAAGGGCTCAAGCCTGGCACGTTGGTGATGCATCTTTACCTTTGCTGTCTTAAGTACACGGCGCCTGCCTACATGTTGCTCCTACCCCGATAAAGGGCTCAAGCCTGGCACGTTGGTGATGCATCTTTACCTTTGCTGTCTTAAGTACACGGCGCCTGCCTACATGTTGCTCCTACCCCGATAAAGGGCTCAAGCCTGGCACGTTGGTGATGCATCTTTACCTTTGCTGTATTAAGTACACGGCGCCTGCCTACATGTTGCTCCTACCCCGATAAAGGGCTCAAGCCTGGCACGTTGGTGATGCATCTTTACCTTTGCTGTCTTAAGTACACGGCGCCTGCCTACATGTTGCTCCTACCCCGATAAAGGGCTCAAGCCTGGCACGTTGGTGATGCATCTTTACCTTTGCTGTCTTAAGTACACGGCGCCTGCCTACATGTTGCTCCTACCCCGATAAAGGGCTCAAGCCTGGCACGTTGGTGATGCATCTTTACCTTTGCTGTATTAAGTACACGGCGCCTGCCTACATGTTGCTCCTACCCCGATAAAGGGCTCAAGCCTGGCACGTTGGTGATGCATCTTTACCTTTGCTGTATACAGTGTGACCTGCTGAGTTTCTCCAGCACTGGGTTCTAACCCCAGCCAACCCCCTTGTCATTGCTTCTTGAAGACTGCAGGGGGCGACGCCGCACACATTCTCCAATCAAGGGTCCCGAAGGCGGCGCGCAACTAACTACGAGGCGGGCCTAAAGATGAAAGGGACCATTTTTTAAATACCATTAAACGATGGGTGCATTATTTTACCATCCGTGTACCTGGGTAGCAGGGATTCCTTCGTGTGAAGTGTCTCTGATTTCCTTTCTCTCTGGTGGCGGCTGCGCGGTGGCGGTGGGCGGAGAGACCACGTGCTGCGGCGGCGTCACCTGACGCGGGTCAGCTGACAGGCGGCACGCAAGCTCTCGGCGGCCATGGAGTTTCTCTACGGGAATCCTTTCAGCACGCAAGTCGGCCAGCGAGTCGGTAAGGAACGCGACTCGGCGCGGCCGCGAGGCAGTTGCGGAGTCTCCCCGCTGGGAAGAGCAAGCAGAAAACGCGTTTTCCAACGCTGTCGGCTGCGCTCAGGCATGGTTCGAAACGCCAAACTTCGGGCGGCGAGTGATTGGCAGCTGGGCGGCCCAATGAGGGGGCAGCGTGGTGCGTGATAGGCGGTGCTTTGTTAGGGTGATTGGCAGCCTGGAGCAAGTGGGCGGGGTTTGGGTTTAGGCTCAATCAGAATTTATTATCATGAACAGGTCACCCAATTCGTAGTTTTGCGGAGAATAAATCGCCCTACAAGGTAAATAAAAATAATGCAAGGAAAAAACCCCCCAAAGTAAGATAGTGTCTATAACAGGGGTTCTCAACATTATTTTCCCATTAACATACCACCTAAAGACATCCCTTAACTATAGAGCACCTGTGGCATCGTATTTACACTGTGGCACCTTGTGTTCTTTCCACTCCCATACCACCTAAAGTTAACCCTGACTAGCCACAAAGCACCAATGGCACAAGATTACTTAAGGTGGAAAGTGAGTGGTTTAAAAAAAAAAGTTTGAGAACAACTGGTCTATGGTTAAAACACAATGCTGGAGAAACTCAACAGGTCAAATAGTGTATTTTATATAGCAAAAATAAAGATAAGTAAACACTGTTTCGGGCGTTAACCCTTCATGGAGATGTGAGAAAATCCACCACTACCCCCGAGCGTAAAGCCCTTCAAAATGTAGCGGACACAATGCAGGACATCATGGGTGAAACTTTCCCCACCACCTAGAACATCCACAGGGAACGCTGACGTCAGAGAGCATCAATAATCATCAAGGATCCACATGTTCCGTTCTCATTGCTGCCATCAGGAAATAGGTATAGGTGCCACAAGACTCACCAGGTTCAGGAACAGCTGCGACCCCTCCACCATCAGACTCCTCAACTACAAACTCAATCAGGGACTCTTACTTTTGCACTTTATTGATTTTTTAAAATTCTCTCTGTATTGCACAGCCAGTTTGTTTACATTTTGTTATCTGTTTAAAGTTCTTTATTTGTTTACGTGTGTATGTTGTGCATTTTTTTTGCATTAACAATTAGTGGTAATTCTGCCTTGCTGGCAGTAAAATGTCTCAGAGTTGTATGTGATGTCATATATGTACCGTGTAGCAGGACACGAACCTGGTGCACAAGATGACCGGCGACCATGCAGACCCCGCAGGGGCCAACAATCTTCACAGTGGGAAGCAACGAACAATGGCGGGAATGTGGACCAAGCCAAGGCCAGTGCTTCCATGACGTCACTCCTGTCATCTGCAGCGAGGAGAGAATATAAGCCAGTGCAATGAACCAGTCTTTGACTTCTTGGGTGTGCGTCTTTCTTCCCACACTTCACAGTAGCACATGCTACAACTCTGACAATAAATCTGAAATCTGAATCGGGAATAAAACTGGTTGTGTTGTATAAAGACCTGCTGAGTTTCTCCAACGTGGTGGTGTTACTTCATCCACTGTGTCTGTAGAGTTTTGTATTTAAAGATGAAGTTCCATTTAAGTCAAACGTGGTTCCAGAGATTTATTCAGACTATTTAGGATTGATTTTGGATGAGTTTCTCAGAACTTGTCTATGTTTTTGGAATGAAAATTCTGAAAGATTTGCTTCACATCGTGTGCTAGTTGTATTGTGGTTGTTTTCTCTGAAGGGACTCAGGGCACTGGACTAGTAGCACCTCTTTGTGAGCCTTAATGGGCAAATAAAGGAACCAAAATTTGTGTATTTGGCAACAAAAGATGCATTGTGGATCAAGATTGAGAATTTCAGTCTGTCTGCTCTGAGACCTCAATTTGTGCAATTGTTGCATCCAGACTTGTACTCTGGTGTTCTCCAGACTGTCCTTGCACCTTGAATGCTCTGGAAACTAGTACATCCAATATCAAGTTTTCTGTCTCATTGCTCTTAGCAGTTCATTCATCACCCCTACATGAGTTTTTAGTTTTAACTTCATTTGGAATTTTATTTAAGTTTTAATTATGGCTATTTGCTTGATGATACAGGCAGCCCTTGCTTTATAGCCATTTGGGTAATGTAAATTGGCCCTTATGGAATTCACTAACCATTACCTACAAAATCTGGATAAGGAACATGTATCAATTTTTATTTTGCTTGTTTTTCTGGCAGCATGCACAGATGATGTGGCTTTGTGCTACAGAAGATTGTCACATGGACAGTTTTCAGGGAACACAACTCTGCCCCCCCCCCCCCTGTATTTGTTACCTGTGTTGTTGACCTTGACAGCTGTGTCCTTGTGGGTGTAGGTTGTCATTTCAAATGGAAACATTTTAAATGATACTGGATTGTATATCTAAATCCTGCAGATTGTGGAATTGTGGGGGGAAAAAATTAGGATTCTGGAATACCTGCACTTATATTGGGCAGTATGCTCAAAGGAATTACTTTTATTCTGAGGTGCTGCCGCTCTTTTTGCATTTGCTCTGTTCCTGGGTCTTTAGAGTATTCATTTTTGTTTAAATGTGAATGAACATTGTCTGATAACTAAAAACACAATTCGTCCAACGGGTGACAGCTGGATTTCAGGACACTGCAACTGAACCCAGCTCTCTCATAATACCCAAAGGAGTAACAGTGAGACTGTATCCTTATATTTAGAAGAATGAGAGGAGATCTTACAGAAACGTATAGAATTGTGAAAGGCATAGATAAGATGGAGGCAGGTAAGTCATTTCCATTGATGGGAGAGTCTTGAGCTAGGGATCGTAGCCTCAATATTCAGGGCAGTAGGTTTAGGACGGAGATGAGGAGGAACTGCTTTTCCCAGAGGGTGGTGCATCTATGGAATTCACTGCCCATTGAAGCAGTGGAGGCGACCTCATTAAATATATTTAAGACAAGGTTGGATAGATTTTTGCATAGTAGGGAATTAAGGGATATGGGGAAAAGGCAGGTCGGTGGAGGTGAGCCCATCACCAGATTAGCTGAATGGTGGAGCAGGCTCAATGGGCCGGGTGGCCGACTCCTGCTCCTATTTGCAGCTTGGAGATTTTCTTTCATACTGCTATCTCGGCTCAGACTTTTGGACTTGGGACCCAGTAAAGTTGGTAAAGATGTGCACATTTGGAATGGCTAAATATGTGTGCAGTACTAATAACTATGATACTTTGTTTCTGTAATGCATTATTATAAGCCAGTATTAGTCATCAAATCATGTCTTGTTTATAAGTCAGTGATCCATTCTGTCAGGCTGTGAGCTGGTGAATTTGCAGTTGATTGTGTGTTTGATGATTTAGCTACCAAAACATTTTCTTTTGGAGAAAAGTCAAATGCCTTCTGCAGTGATATCTGTGAATATTTCTCCAGCATCATGCAGTGAATGGAGGTCTGTCGCAGAAATAAATTTTAACACTTCCACCCAGCAGTGCAATCTTCAGGTCTGATTGATGAGGAAACCACGTAAGCTCCTCAGTACAGTTGGGGATTGCGGTGTCTTTAGTTGATGTGTCAATTGAAAGGTCATGATGGTCTCTGGACATTTGTTTCATTAATATTCTTTTATTATAAGGCATCTGAAAACTCATTTCAGGAATAAATTAATAAGGATTGGTAAGATATAAAAGTAATTAGAGGTTACTAGTTGTGGTAGCGGGTAAGTTTACATTCAAAGCATTGAAGAAGCTTGCTTAGCTCATGGTGCTTGTGTTATTTCTGTTTAAAGGCTGTACAAGTAAGCCTTCCCCACCCCACCTGCTTTTCTTTTTATAGCTCTGGAGACATTTGTTTGCAGGGTACCTTTATTACTAGTTCTTGATGTCAGAAATGCTTTGATTAACTGTGGTCAATCATTCTTCATGATTTTCACTTTCTACTTTTTAAATATTTCACTAGACTAGCCTCTGTTAAAATAAACCACTATACAGGTGGTTATTTAGAATAGTTTTCTATGTCCTTGTAACAAAACTATTGAGATTTATAGTAAATAACATTGACTGCTCTGCCCATTAAATAAACATTTTTCAATTTCCGAAACATTGGTTTGCAGTATATATTTACCTCCTATGAACAGTGTGAGGCCTGTTGTGATTCCCCTGTATTTTTGTGTTTCTACTGCAGTCACAGTGTTTGAAGACTTTTGTGTTTTAATCTGTGATATTCTAATGGCATGTTTTGCATTACAAGATTTTCTGTGGTCATTTCTCTTTATACCTTTTGTGTTTTAATCTGTGATATTCTAATGGCATGTTTTGCATTACAAGATTTTCTGGGGTCATTCCTCATTATACCTTTTGTGTTTTAATCTGTGATGGCATGTTTTACATTACAAGATTTTCTGATTTTCTGCCACCTGCTTACACCTTGATCATGCCTTAATGAAGGGCTCAAGCCTGAAACTTTGGTTATGCACCTTTATCATTGCGATATAAAGTACACGGTGCCTACCTTTAATTTGAATTAACATGATATAGTCAAGTATTCAGGCACTCCGTAGCAATTCATGTACCATTCTTCCACTCTGACTAGCTTGGCCTTGTAATATCACCATTTTTATAGGCGTGCATTTACCAGAGTACTAAATCTGAGATTATACAATTTCCATACATTGGAATTATAATGTGGATTCTGAGACATTCCCTTGGCGTCAAGAACCTATCATTTTGATTCTGAGGTGGCTGAAGGACACACAGACAGAAGGGTTAATGAAACAGATAAGTAGCATGGAAGCGGGTACATACACCTGACTAAAAAACCCGAAGCTTCTAGTGGCTTGCTCGGTGCTCTTTCTCCATTTTAAATTGTCAAGAGCCAGAAGCCTTTGCTCTATCCTCCTGGTGAACTTTTGCGATTCGATACTCCTGAATAGAGTGCCAGTTTGGAGAGTCTGATGCAGGGTATGTAAACTTGGACTCAAAACATTGGAGCTAGTGAGTGTAATTCAAGTCTTGTTGAGGATGTTGGCCCCATAGTGGAAACACCTGAGGTTGGCATTTCTGGTGGTGGTCTCACATCAAAACTTTAAGACACTTCAGTGGATATGAAAAACTGTCTAATTGAATAAATTAGCAACACTTGCTTTGCTATAATATGCTCACTAATACTCGGCTTCATGTTCACTAGAATCACTCTGCTCCAGACCTCATCACTACATTGCACTTAATTTTGGAGATGAGGTGAGAGTGACATCCCCACACCAAGACAATTTTTGAGCTAGTGGGGCATTTTGGAGCCCTTATAAGGTTGTCGATGAATGTAAAAGACTAAAAAATGATTTTGGCTTGCACAAAAGTGATTATGTTGTTGTCAGTCAATGAGGCCTCAGAAACTTTCTGTGGGTATTTCAATATCCAACCTTCAAATACTTCATGAATGGGAATGTTTATTGACTGCACCATGTTGAATTCTTTTTGCAACAACTCAGCAAATAAACTATATCCAAATTCTGCAAGACCTAAGATGAGATATGGACAAGAGTTGAAAAGTAGCACTAAAAATTGCATATCAATATTCAACTTCAATAAGAGAAATAACCTGTCTCTCAATGCAAGGAGTTGATCTTAGATTACAGGACTGGTGTTATCCACCCTGTCCACATCAATGGTGCTGTGGTGGATAGCCTCAAATTCCTGTGAGTAAATATTTCCAGTAATCTGACTTGGATCAATCACGTTGATGTGGCGGTCAACAAGGCACGCCAGTGCCTCTACTTTCTAAGGAAATAAAGGACTAAGGAAGTTTAGCATGCTCTCCATGTTATGCAACTTCACCATCAAAAACATTCTAGTTGAATGTATCACAGTGTGGTATGGGAGCTGTTCTTCCCAAGAACAGAAGCTACAGAAATTGTTCAATGCAGCTCATAACACATAACACAAACCTCCACTGAGTCCATCTACACTTTTCACAGCCTGGATAAGGCTGCCATCATACTAAAGGATTCATTCTAACCTGGACATGCTCTATTTTCCCTCATCCCATTGGTGAGAAGTTTCAAGGTTGTAAAGCAGACTTAAAGCCAGTTTCTTCCCTGCAGCCATCAAGCAACTGGGTGAACCCCTCAAAAGAGCTCTCATACTGACCTTTCTATGAACTTGTTGAACTTTTCTCATGGTAATCCTAAACACTGCTACTTTGTCTAGCTCTATGAATGTTAAGGCGACTTGCTAGACCATTTGTGGAAGAACCCTTCTCACTGCCCCAGGAATAATGTGACAACAAACTTAAAACTTGAATTCTCAAACTTCTCTTTGAATTCAATAGAACAAGGGTAACAGGATATGGGACCACTAGTGCTTGCAAAATGTGTACCATCCTGACTTGAAAATCTATTGCTGTTCCTCTGCCATTGCTGAGTTTAAATTCTAGAACTCTGTTTTCTGCTTCGTTGGAATATCATTGTTAGAATGGCTTCACTTAAAGGTGATGGCTCCCCCACCCCCCGCTCCACCCTTCTCAAAGGCATTTGCATATAGGCAGAAATCCCCATACCAGAAAAATATAGTTGAATAAGGAAGTGTCACAAAATGCTTCAGACCTGGGTTGGAGAAGGAAAAACAAATTCTGATTCCTGATAATAATAGTTTTACCTCTTGGAATGCTCAGTAGGTATGGATCTTGGAGATCATGTCTGGCTCAGATGTAGTAACCTACCTCAAGAGAGAATTACCTGAGAACAACCATGTGAATGAGCCATCAAGAAGTAGCTAATTGGTGTTCTTAGAAACATATGATATAGACAGGATGCAGAGTTGGGCGGAAAAATGGCAGATGGAGTTCAATCTGGATAAGTGTGAGCTGATGTGTTTTGGAAAGTCAAACTTCAAGGTTGAGTACAGGGTTAATGGTTGATTACTTACAGTGTGGATGAACAGAAGGACCTTGGGGTCCAAATCCATGCATCTCTCAAGGTTGCCCAACAAATTGATAGAAGGCCTAATGGATTCTGGGCTTCATTAGTTGGGGGATTAAGTTCGAGAGTCATGTTACAACTCTACAAGTCTCCGGTGAGACCACACTTAGAATATTATATTCTGGTCACATTATAGGAAGGATGTGGAAGCTATGGAGAAGGTGCAGTGGAAATTTACCAGGATTTACCAAATGTGGATGCCAATACTTGAGGGAAGGAAATCCAACTTTGTGAGGGAAAAAAAATAATGAAAACATTGCAAAGGAAAATAGTGCCAATGTTTACTTACAAACATTCAACCATACAATGATATAATCCATAAAAGGTTATGAAGTGTTTGCTAAATATTAGACTTGACGTGACTGAAGGGCCTTGCTTCAGTAATGTTAATTACTTTAGTAAGATAGTTTCTCATTTACTCTCCATTTGGTTAACAGAACAAGCAACAGATGGATCTTTGCAAGCAGAGGATTGGGGCCTCAACATGGAGATATGTGATATTATCAACGAGACAGAGGAAGGGTGAGTAGCATGCTTTACTGTAATATAGGTGACCCTTAACACCGGTAGTACAATGCTGCATCCCATATCAGAATCAGAATTTATTGTCATGAACAATTCATGAAATGGGTATTTCATATTATAACCATCTTATAACATTACTATAAAACATAAAATAATAATAACAGTAAAATAGGGCACGAGAAGTGAGGCCGTGTTTTTGGTTCATTGATTATTCAGGAATCTGATGGCGGCAGGGAAGAAGCTGTCCTTCTGCCACTGGGTGTTCATCTTCAGGCTCCTGTACTTTTTTCCCCAATGGTAGCAGAGCGAAGAAGGCATGGCCTGGGTGGTGGAGGGGTCTTTGAGGATAGAAGCTGCTTTTTCAAGACACCGCCTCTTGTAGACGTCCTCGATAGAGTAGTTTGGTGCCTGTGATGTTGCAGGCTGAGTTAACAACCCTCTGCAGTTTATTCTTGTTCTGAAATTGGTGCCTCCATGCCAGGCGGTGATGCAACCATCCAGAAACTTTTGAAAGTTTTCAGTGACATACTGAATCTCCTCAGATACCTCACAAAGTATAGCCACTGGTGAGCCTTCTTTGTGATTGCATCAACAGGGAGGCTCCAGGACAGATCCTTTGAGATGTTGACACCCAGGAATTTGAAGTTCTTGACCCTCTCCACTACTGAGCTCTTGATGAGGACTGGGTCGTGTTCCCCTGACTTTCTTCTGAGGTCCACAATCATCTCCTTGGTCTTGATAACGTTGAGCCCAATGTTGTCATTACACCATTCAACGAGCTGATCTGTCTCCCTCCTGCACGCTTCTTCATTACTGTTTGTGATTCTGCTTCAACTGTGGCGTCATCAGCAAACTTGTAGATAGCATTGGAATTGTGCCTAGTCATACAGTCACAGGTGTATAATGAGTAGAGCATTGGGTTAAGCACACATCCTCGGGGTGCACCTGTGTTGATGATCATTGAGGAGGAGACATGGTTTCCAATTCGTACTGACTGTGAGAAAGTCAAGGATCCAGTTGCAGAGGTGGGTATAGAGGCCTAGAGTTCTTGACCAGCACTGAGGGAATAATGGTATTGAAGGCCGAGCTGTAGTCGATGAAGAGCAGCCGTATGTATGAGTTGCTGTTTTCGACGTGATCCAGAGCTGAGTGGAGAGCCAGCGATATTGCATCTGTTGTGGAGCAGTTGTGACAATAGGCGAATTGCAGAATCGTTGAGACTACCGCCCAGTATCTAAAGATTAAAATAAAACTATCAGAAAATGATTGATATGTGGAATGCTTTTGCAGATATTGAAGGAACGGCAATGGTTTTTTTCTGATTGGGAGGTGGAGAGAATCTATTTCCTTCCAGTAGTGGGGAGGAAAAGAAAAATAAAATAAATAGGAGCAATGGTGTTTAATGATGATGTGAGAAAGCACCACTTCCACAAATCTTGAAATCTCTTGAAAGATCAAGGTTGAGGTCAAAGGGTGTGATGGCTGGATATATTCAAAACCAAAATGCTAAAGTTGCTGGAGAATGCA
This sequence comes from Narcine bancroftii, assembly GCF_036971445.1. Classification (NCBI taxonomy): domain Eukaryota; kingdom Metazoa; phylum Chordata; class Chondrichthyes; order Torpediniformes; family Narcinidae; genus Narcine; species Narcine bancroftii. The sequence goes on from NC_091481.1 coordinate 70,631,448, forward strand.
AGCCAGGCAGCATCACCCAAGAGAGAGAGGGTTAATGCGTTGGGTTGGTGGCATTTAGCATTCTGATGTCTCTTGATCCAGATATGGCAGAATAAATTAAAATTTAGTCATACAACACAGTAACAGGCCCTTTCGTTCTCACAAAGATGAGAGAATTATATAAGACAATGTATAACTGATATGTGACTCATATTGCATTATATAAAAGCTATAGAATTAATTAATTTCTAAGCCAAATTAATTTCTCTATCAAATTAATAAAAATATTTTAAAAAGAAAGGCCCTTTGGCCCACAACCCAACAGCACCCAATTGACCTATACCCGCGGTACATTTTTGAAAGGTGGGAGAAAATAGACGCCCAGAGACGGGGAGAGCATATAAACTCCTTGCAGACAGCACCAGATTTGACTCCCAGTCACGAGCGTGGTTACAGCGTTGTGTTAACTGTGCTGCCCTATTTTTCTCAACATAGAGGACAAGTGTAGCATTTTATAGTGTTATTTTAACCCCCCCTCAGCGAATTTGAGATGACAATGTTTTATTTTCTCTACAGATTATAGTTCTGACTGGGTGCGTTTTTGCCTTAAGATTCACAACACATTTAGTGTGCGCTTTAAGCAGGGTGACCCATCTTTTAATTTAGACATAGAGCATGGTAACAAGCCATTTCGGACCACGAGTACATCTTGGAGGTTAATTGGGCGGCACAGACGCGTGGGCCGAAATGGCCTGTTACTGTGCTGTATCTCTAAATTAAAAGGTTGGCCAGCCCTGAATTACAGGATGGATTAAGCACGTGCAACTGATTTTAATGCTAAGAACCTTCTGTTTGTCACGGGGAGAATGTATAAACTCCTTACTGACAGCACCGGATTTGAACCGCTACACTAACTGAGCTGCCCCTAAATGTTTCCATTATTACATGTTTATTTTACACCAGTTCCTGTGGTTTTCAAATATACGTGGTATTGAAGATAAAACATTGAGCGCTCAGAATGATTCTGGCAGTAAAGGAGTTTTAGGAAGGGACATGAAAGCCAGTGCTGAAGCCCTTGCCACCAATGGATGGTATTCACCAAAGGCTAAAGTATAGAAACTAGAGGTGTTGGGGGTATGGCAGGGTGTATGAAAGTCATGGAGGGGTCTATTTAAATTATATAAATTGTTACGGGGTCTAGATGCCACGAATATTTCAAAAAGTGGTAACAGACAAAGTGTTATAATGTGAAAAATCAAATGGTAAGTAGAAAGGGCATGTATGATCCCTCTTGGTAGGCTGATCCAGAGGTACAAATGGAAAAGATCCACATTAAATAGATGGTTTGGATTTAGAATTTACTCCGAGTGTAAACCCCTGCAAAACTCAGTATATCATAGGCGAAACCCTCCCCACCATTGAGAACATTTGCAGGGAACGCTACCGTCGGAGAGCATCAGTAATCATCAAGGATCCACACCACCCGGCACATGCTCCATTTTCACTGCTACCATCAGGAAAGAGGCTGTATTCTTCCCCCCCCCCCAAAAATTATTTTTATTTAGGTATCTGTCTGATTTTAGGCACTCCTGAAGAAAGGCTCAGGCCTGAAAGGTCGACTGCCTTTTGATTTATCTGGATGCTGAATTTCTCCACCACCTTTGTGTTCTTCACTAGAACCCCAACAACTGCAGATTTCTTGTTTACATCTGCAATTAAGGCCAGTGCGATACCTGATTATAGGCAGCTGTGAAGTTCACTGGATCATCAATCTTCATGGAAATAAATGTGATGTTTCTGGAACCAATTAGGAAAAATAAGCTTCCCCTTGCTGACAGTATTAAACGTTCACATTTTCACTTGGGACGCAGTAGGTATTTCACAACTCATGCAGTCATGTCAATTTTCCAGTTGTCATTTTGAGATCTACTAGAAAGAACTGGTCAAACAGTGAACTTTATGTAGCAAAGATAAAGATACACAACGAACATTTCAGGCTTGAGCCCTTCATCAAGGTATGAGCAAAATGTAGGCAGACGCTTAGATTTTCAGATTTATTGTCAGTACATACATGACATCACATACAAAAAATGTACACATGTAGACAATTAAAGAAGTGTAAACAGATAACGAATGTAAACAAAGAGAGAATTTTAAAAAAAATCAATAAAGTGTACAAGTAAAAGTCCTTAAATGAGTCCCTGATTGAATTTGTTGTTCAGGAGTCTGATGGTGGAGGGATAGCACCTGAACCTTGCGAGTCTTGTGGCAATTATACTTCTTTCCTGATGGAAGCAGCGAGAACAGAGGGGGTACTAAGTAATGTGGACCCTTGATGATTGCTGCTGCTCTCTGACGGCAGTTCTTGATAGTGGGGAGAATTTTCCCTGTGATGCCTGGGCCGTGTCCACTACCTTTTGGAGGGCTATATGCTCATGCTTGATGTAGGACTCAATCCCAAAACATTGGTTAAGTACCTTTATCTTTGCTATATAACAGGGGTGGCCAACCTATTCATTTTAATTTTTTTAATATAGACATACAGCACGGTAACAGGCCATTTCGGCCCACGAGTCCGTTTCACCCAATTAACTTTCACCCCCGGGATGGACTCGTGGGCCGAAATGGCCTGTTACCGTGCTGTATGTCTATATTAAAAAATTTAAATTAAAAGGTTGACCACCCCTGCTATATAAAGTTCACTGGTCTGCCTGCATTTTGCTCATACTTGGATGAAGGTCAAAGCCCAAAACATCGATTATGTATCTTTACCTTTGTTATATAAACTACACTGTTTGACCTGCTGAGTTTCTCCAGGATTGTGTTTTTACTTCACTCACAGTGTCTGGATATTTTCATGTTTTGCTACCAGAAAGAACCTGGGTTTCTACTAAATGCATAGAAGGAGATGAGAGTCACTTCTTTATATGTTGGGCTTTCATTGCTATTTTTGAACATTGTTTATTCCTATTGCAATCCCTTTTGGACTATTGTTTTTACATTACTTTGCAAGTTTTAAAATATCTTTAGAGTAACAAACACCCTGGTTTATTCTCCAGAGCAATCACCTGCTCCATGTGAATGAAGTTATTTCTGGTAATAGTTTAGAACCTTGCCCTTCTCCTTAGAAGACAGGCCAATAGACAAGCATAGGCTTCGATGCCTGCCTAGATCACTGCACTTCGATGATCTGCCTCTAGAAGTGTTCCAGAGTTCATCCAAACTGATGACCTGTTCCTGCTTCATTGTCCTATGCTGTTGATCAGACCTTGAATGAACACTTTTCAAAGTAGTGATCCCTATCAATGTGTATGCATGACATCAATCCTGGTGTACTGGGGAGTTAACCTTTTAGAGCCATCTTGTCTCAAGGTTTATCCTGTATCTCTAGTCTGTTGGACAGAGCTTATTGTAGATCCTCATTGTATTTGTAAGTCATCTGGTGTTGGTGGTTTTACATCATTCATCGACACCCAGCTGAATGTCGTAATACAGTGGAATTCTCTGCCTGATTCACTTTCTGTCCATGAGTAAACCGCCATGAGTGACCTAATGATAACCCGATCAGTCCATCAGTTACTCTCTGGCCAGTGGAGCACCATCCAAGAAGTGTTAATGAATAGAATGTGGGCCATCCTACCTGTCAGGATGAAACTTTAGATGTCCTTTGGGTACAAGGGATAGGAATTTATGATTGTTAATTTATTATGCCAATTAAGTCCCTCATGATTGACCTTCTATTCTACTGCATTGCCTTTAGCATGCCCACTGTAATTACTCAAACTAATCTGGGCCAAACCTAGAACATTGTATAACCAGACCACCATTAAGTATTGGTGGAGGGGAGGTTGGCCTGAGCTGCATTCACAAATCATTGCAGTTTCTTGAAGTCTTGGGAGGGGTATCTGAAGTCAAGGGTGGAGTAGCCAAGGTAGCTGTTGCTATCATAACATGTCCAAATATTTTGGGTTTTTTAATGATATTCAAAGGATCTATGTTTTTAAGATATAGGAGCGACAGAATTTTTTTGGTCACCAGATGTGGCAGTGAAAATACTAGAAAAGTAATTTCAGGTGATGCTCTGCCTGTGATGACATGGATGAATCACCTCACAAGTGGATTGAGAATAGATCCATATCCTGCGCTGTCTGATTCAAATGAACAGGAATGGAATGAACTGTTGATTCACTTTGTCAAAGGCTGCAATCTAGTTCTCTATTTGAATGTTGAAATACCTGCTTACCGTTAGTCAACAGATGTTTATGGAATGATTAATGGGAACAGTTCAGTTGGAAGTGAGAGATCATTTGATTTTAAAAAAAACCTCCCCAAAAAATTCAACCAGGCTTGACAACCTTGTGTGGAGTTTTATTTTTTTTTAAATGTCTGTGTTTAGATCATGATGTCACAGACTTGTAGACTGCCTGTAGTTTGATTAGTCTTTTTTTTTTAATTTTTATTTTTCACACCATAAACCACATTGATCAAGGTACATACATTTTCCTTTTCAAATATATACAGTGTCGTTTTCTCTCCCATCCCACCCTCCCCACCTCCCCTCCCACCCATCCAAAGCACAAATCCAAGACACACCAAACCAGTCAAACAATGTTGTCACTCTAGTTTGATTAGTCTTGATGCATATTAGTTTATAATCCAGGTATAGGGAAGGATTCTTGTTGGAGACTCATTGTAGTTTGATTATTTATTCACCTTCCAGTTATTCCATTGTCGTAATGTCAAGGTTTATTAAACATGATATGGGACTAGAGAAATAACCAGCCGAACCTACCTAACACCCAATTGACAACTGGGTTCTTTCCGTTGAAATATGGTACAGAATATTTTTGTTTATGATTGCATACTTTCCAAATCATGGTTTAGGGTGAAAAATTAGGCCAATTCTTGGGGTTCTTTCTCTCTCCTTATTGAATGCACAATAAATTCAGTGGCACAGTTAGCGTAGCGGTCAGCGCAACGCTGTTACAGCGCCAGCGACCCTGGTTTGCTGTAAGGAGTTTCTACATTCTCCCCATGTCAACGTGGCTTTTTGCAGGGCACTCCGTTTCCTCCACCCCTTCAAAACGTATAGGGGTTGTAGGTTATTTCGGGTATTCCAATGGCTTGGACTTGTGGGCAAATTATAGGATATGTTAAAGTCAATATTTAGTTAAAATAATGAAGCAACTTCATAACAGCTTGACTGTGATGAAAGGATATGATTATGGTTGGATTAGGAGGAGCAGTTTATTATCTTGAGTTTCTGGAAATCCTTTGTCAGTCTTAGTGGACTGTGCGTTTACAAAGAAGGTCTGGAGAAGAATGCAGTGCTCTTTGTTAAGGTTAATCCCAAGCAGCTGTGTAACAACAGACTCCCTGATCTACCAACTGCATTCAGGGATGAACATCAAGTTCGCCTGGAAGATTTGGGCTGAAGACGCTGTGATTGTAGTTAAAAACACTGAAATGCTGGAGGAACTCAAATCTGATCTTTTCAGCATCTAGAGGAAACAAGAGATAATATCGCAGACGTTTCGGGCCTGAGCCCTTCTTCAAGGAAGAATCAGAAAAGGCGGAATGTATCAGAAAGTCTCAGAATTCGTACAATGGGGGAGGAATCCAGACCAACAAAAGGTGATAATTGGATATGATGAGGGACTAGGTAGAATTTATCATGCGAAAGGAGACAGGGAATGGAGAGACAATGGGGGAAGCAAGAGGTGGGGGTGGGGTTTTAACGAAAGCCGGAGAAGTCGATATTAATGCCATCTTGTTGGAGGCTGCCCAGTCGGAAGATAAGATGTTGTTCCTTCAATTTACGGGTGGTCTCAGTCTGGCCTAGACGATTGTCAACTTGGTGAAAGACATAATTTGGTCTGCCCAAACCTTGTTGGTCTTCTTGTACGACAAGATGACTGTAATGGAATGCTTCTGTTTCGCACATTCCAGGCAGTAGGAGTACATGCTGAAGGATGCACTGAAGCTTGGTGCTTCTGTTAAGAACTGCAGCGCAAGATCCTTCCGCCACGAGACAATGAGGGACTAAGTATAGTAAAGAAACCTCTCAGATAACCTGATGTTCCAGCCTTTTGTTCCAGGACACCACATGAGTGGCGAAGTCATGGGCTCTTTTATATATTTTATTTTTAAAATTCTAATTTTGAAATGTTTTATTCAGAAAGAAAAAAGGCAAACTTTTTTTGATGCAATAAAAAAGTGGAGAAGTAAATTCACGGCTGATAGTATTTTAGTGAGTGAATTGGTTGTTTTGCATGAGGAAGCTGTTGCATTTGAAGGGATTGTGAGAAATTTAAAATTGATCTTTGTGGAATAATATTTCAGTGAGTGGTTAATCTATTGCAGTGTTTTTGTTAACTCCTTGTTGTACTATTGTTGCATTATTGGAAATACTGCTTAATAGATGACGGTAAAGAAGATGGCTCGACTTTCATCCTTGCAAACTCCCAGCACTTTTCGGGAAACAGCTTGATGACCTGGACAGTACCTCAAACAACATCATTAAAAAAAAAAGTATCCAGTCAAAATGTTGATCCTATTTGTGTTGGGTAGTTTGTAGTGCAGATGTTTGTATTTTCTACATTTTAAATGACATCATGACTAAATTTCAGATGTACTTTATTGACTGTGAAACTCTGGGAAGTCGCATGGTCTTCTCGAGCAATATTAATATAAATCACTTAATCCTTGCACCCAAGTAACTGGCTGAAAACATGGACAGGCTCTCAGTTGTTCATCCTTGGAAGTATAATCAGCCCTAACATTTGATCATTAATCTGTTATGAATGTCAGATGTGTGGTGTCTGGTTTTTATATTTAGTGATCTATTACAATGTAATGGAATTGGCAGGCTTGGTGGTAGAGTATCTGGTAATAAACATTGGGTGTGAAGGTTATTTTTAGAAAATTGCAGGATTAAAACTGGAAACACCCTTGAAAAAAATGTGGTTTAATGTGCTTTGTTTGCATTTTTGGCATACTGTTCATCTTCTGTATTTGACATGTTGAGCTTTCTATGCTTTCAGCTATTTATTGAACAACAAATTGTTCTAATTATACATTTAAACATTCTTTTTCTTCTCACTATTCTGGTCCTGGAAAGTTTTGAATTCTAAAACGACTGTAACTTTAAAATATATATCCTTTTTTGAATATCCATCTTCTGCCATTGGATTTATTTGTGGGAAGGACAATCAATCGTTTCATTCCTACCTTTCTTCATTTAAACCAACAGTTTTACAGCTTTAGTTGAAGTGCGTTTGGATAGCTATTCTGGGCTTGGTCGTCACAATATGGAGACACTGGGAAGTGGGAAAGAAATTGGAATGTGTGACCACGGAGGCGATAAAGAAAGATTCAAAAGGCTGGCTTAGCTGTTTTTTTGGTAGGTTGAGAGATGACCTTGAAGAGGGCTTTCAGAATAACAGATTAATGGAGGCATAAAGGAAATGTTTTTTCTCGAAGGAAGCTCAAAACTTGTTTAGAGGCCTAATTATCACTGAAAAATCAGTGAATGCTTGAGAGGGTTCTTAACCAGATAGTGATTAGAAGGTAAGATCATTACCATGAGCAATATTCAATCAATGCATGTGTACTACAGTAGAAGGAAAGCTGTACAAATACACTAAAACCCCCATTATCTTGCACCTATGGGGATTGGTAGATGCTGTATAAGTGAATTTTCCGGTTGCTTGAGATTGCATGATTGGCGAACTAACAGCGAGGCACACCAGTTTTAAATTTCATATTTTTCACCTCTTGATTTTCTGTGAATTTTTTTGGCTTGCTGTTTGAGACTGTTGAATGCTTGAATTCCAGATAATTTGCAAATTGCTCAGTTAAGGTTAGGTGAAGATGTTAGATAAGCTAAAGTTAGCATGGTGAGGCTAATATGAAGCTCAACTGGCTTTGTATTAGTTGATCTGAATGATATAGTTAAGCAGTGGATTTGTAACTATATAAATCAGAATTTTTCTGTGTATCTCATTTAAAAACAATATTTGCCATAACATAGTTCTGAGGCAGTTTTATCCGATTGAGAATGACATGCTCCCATTTCAGTTCTGTGTTTTCTGAAGTAATAATGTGATACCGACAGTGAGTCCATGTATCAAGAACACACAGAAACCCAGATTATGCACCAACTGCTCACTTCTGCCCCTATCAGGCAAATTCTGCCCATCAGTTGAGTGGGGCCGGCTGATGACTTTCCTTTTGCAGACTCTGTTGATAATGCAGTCAGATTGTCTCCATTCTTAAAGATGGTCTCAATTACAACATCTCCTGGCATAGGCACCTCTTTTGAACTTCAGCAGAAATGTCATCTAGTCAGATTTTGTTAATTTTTGTCAGTACATGGCCTTTGATTAGGAATAGTAGCAAGGCTGGGCCAAATCGGTTGTGTGCGATTAATGGAGGCCCCTGGTGTGGGTGAAAGTTGGGTTAGAGAAATAACTGAGGTATTCCATGCTGTGGATCCAATGATATCGCTTGATTTTAGATTTAATTTTAAACATACAGGCCCTTCCGGCCCATGAGTCGGTACCGCCCAGTTACACCCAATAAACCTACAACCCCTTGTATGTCTCAATTGGTGGAGGAAACCGGAACCCTCAAGGAAAACCCACGAAGACACTGGGAGAATGTACAAACACCTTAGAGACAGTGCGGGATTCAAACCCCGTCCCAGTCACTGGCGATATAATAGTTTTGCACTATCCACTACATCAACCATGCCATTGTTGCACAAATGCACCACACCATGGAATGGTTGGATGTTTCTCCCAGTAATGCTCTTTAATTTCAATTTGCGTGAGTATCTCATGGAGGTCTCCTGCATGGAGGTCTCCTGCATGGAGTGGATTTCCAGTGCAAGTTGATAAGGATATTCCTTTTGTATTTAGTTGCTCAGCAATCATCTTCAAAATTATCAGATCATGTTGGGGCGAGAATGTTTTCTCTTCCAAAATGAAATGCTACATTAAGATTAGATTGAACATGTATGATTAAAATTGAAATTAAAATCTCACACATTTTAACTTTTATCTTCAAATAGGGTGAAATAAATATTTGAATGAGGAATTTACAATTTACACAGTCAAATTAATCTTTAAAACTAGACAATTTGATAAGCACTAATTATGGTTTAGCACAGTTTAAAGCCCCAATTCGATCTGTAATTAAGCATAAGATTTAAGTGTGCTTTACAGTGATACCATTTATATCTTGTATAGTTTTGAGTGACTGATTACACTGGAGAAGACCATGTTTGTGTATGTTTATGAAGATACAGTGAACAGCTAACTTCATAAATTATACGTTCTGTATAATTTTGATGGAAAGTTTTACCGTCAATATGAGATGTATTGCTCCAATTCTGGGGGCTTGCAAGCCTTTGAGGCATGTACTATGTTTGAAGTTTTATACAGAAGAAGTTGTTGATTACCAAGTAGTTGTACGATTGAACATTTTGGTTTCCTTGTGGAGGTTAGTCACAGATCACTGTAAGGAGCACCTTTGGATAAGAAAAGGGCTTCTAGTGAAAAATAATTTTAAAATTATTCCTTGATTGCAAAACTGAAAGCAGGAGTGAGGTGAAGTACAAAAGACTCCAGGTTCTGTGATTGTAGTAAAACCACAGAAATGCTTGGAGGAACTCAGCAGGTCTCGCAGCATCCACAGGAGGTAAAGATATATTACTGATGTTTCAGGCCTGAGCCCTAGATCAAGGTATGGGGGAGAAAAGCAAGCAGGCCTATGGACATTGCGAGGCCCAGCATTTCTGTGTTTTTATGGCAATTGAGTGAATTTAAAAGGTGAATAGAACCTTCCCTGGTCTATATTTCAGCTAAGATGTTGAAGGTAATGCAGAAAAACTGTGACCCCACTTAAGATTAATGATTAGGGTTTTGTTAAACATGAAACCCCAAGTTATCTTTTATAATTGCATTAGTTATGCTACATCTGTGTTTCCATTCTGTGGGACTTAAATATGTCAAAAGAAGAAACAATGGGCTTTCTCGAAATGAGCCTGCTGAGTTGGTCTGGATTTTTTCTGGACTCAATAGAATGTACCAAAAGAAGGTCATTTAAGCACTGGGTTGCCAACATATTTTTAAAATAAGGAGCAGATTACTGCTATTTTATGATTTGCACTCAGTCATTGACATAGTTGGCAGAGTCGGATTTGACTTAATTGAGTATCGAAGTTATATTTGTCTGTGTATTGCTTGATAGACATCAACAGGTAGGTTCCTAGAACAATTCATGCAATCTGGACATGTGAGAAAGTAGAAAAATTTTGGGAAGATCTAAATCAGATATTAAATAAAATAACAGAAAACAATATACCGAAGAATCCAGAGATCTTCCTCCTAAGTAACATAAAAAGCAAAGAATTTGGAATTGATTTGGATGGTGCACAAAAAAGGTTTGTTAAGATAGCTCTAGCCGTAGCAAAAAAATGTATTATGTCAACCTGGAAATCGGAAGATAATTTGAAAATACAACAATGGTATATAGAAATGAATAAATGTATTCCATTAGAAAAAATAACATATAGTTTAAGAAATAATATTGAAATATTCGAACAAATATGGGAGCCTTACATGAAACACAATAGCGAAAACCTACCGGGGACAATCACAACCTAAGTTAACGGAAGGAAAAGGAAATGAAAAGAATGGACTCAGTGGAATTTCTGGTGTATTTTTATTGAATGACAACATTGTCTGACTGGTTTAATGTATCCTAGATTTTGTACCTTAAATGGACGTGAGGGAGGAGGTAGGGAGGGTGGGATGGGAGGAGGGGGGGGGGGGGGGAGAAAATGGCACTGTATATGTGTGAAAAGGAAAAAGTGTGTATCATGGTTAATGTGATTTGTGGTGTGAAAAATAAAAAAATTAAAAAAAAACAGGTAGGTTCCTAGTCATGGTTCCCACTTGGAGGGTTGCTCCAATTTAATTTTGATTAAACTGATGGTGCAATTACAGACTATCACAACACTATTGGGTGAAAGATGAAGAAATTCTGACATAAAACTCTTTTGCTTGCTGAGGGTGCTGCACGACCTGCTGAGTTTCTCCATTATGTTTGTGTACTCCATAAAACTAATACTGTTTGTGAGCTGGATAGGATGGAAAGGAGAAAAAGTGTTTTTTTCATTTGTCTTTCACAAGCATTAAATTGCACATTGGGATTGTTCAGTGTAACATTTCAGTGAGCAATATGATTGCACAAAACAGGCCAATAAGGGATGATCAATCTTTTCTTTCTTCTTTTTCTTTCTTTGGCTTGGCTTCGCGGACGAAGATTTATGGAGGGGGTAAAAAGTCCACGTCAGCTGCAGGCTCGTTTGTGGCTGACAAGTCCGATGCGGGACAGGCAGACACGATTGCAGCGGTTGCAGGGGAAAATTGGTTGGTTGGGGTTGGGTGTTGGGTTTTTCCTCCTTTGCCTTTTGTCAGTGAGATGATCAATAAATGCCAAACAAAAGGATGATAATTGAATCATTAGCGATTAAAATTTTTTCATGACCCTTTGGAATCAAATGAAGGTTATTTTGAATATAGTATTTATTAATCTCTGAATCATCCATTTATTTTCGAATAAATGATCTTGCTTAATGAAATATTTTTGTCTTCTCTTTCTAAATAGATCTTTGCTTTCTTCCTCAGACCAAAGGATGCGATCAGAGCCTTAAAAAAGAGGCTTTCAGGAAACAAAAACTTCCGGGAAGTGATGTTGTGCCTGACGGTTGGTCTCGTGATTTGTCTTTAACTTAAAGTTCATTTTTTGTTCATAGCATTGTTACGAGAACTTAATTTACGGGTAGGCGATCAGTGAGTTCTAGAACATGCCCATCTTCACAAGCAAGATAAATGAAAATATATTTTATAAACATTATTTCAAAATCATGCAAAAAATAGGTTGCCCTTTGAATGTTTTGGAAGGCATAATTTGCTTGATTTATTAGCATCTTTAAATGTATTAAATGTTTAACATCATCATCATCTAAAGCAGTAGAAGAGGTCTTCTGCCAGCAAGAGAGATCAAAAGACGGTGTGGGCGGTGGGGGGGGGGCGGTGGTGGTGGGGGAGAGGCGGTGGTGGTGGGGGGGGGGGGGGTGCTTTTTGGGCTGGGCCTTGATTTTTGCCTCCTGTGCTGCCTGTTCTCCACTTTGTCTTATGTCTTTGGACTCTGTGTCCCATTTTCAGGGGCTGGTTTTATACCAAACCACCAGCTTGTTCATACTGTTTACCCATTCCAGAGTATATGATGGATAAAATTGGTTGGAGTCCAAAGAGTTAAGGACCAGATGCTACTGCAAAGCTGGCAAGATATTGGGAATCTCACAGTTACAATAGGTATCTCACGAGGTGAACACAAGGCTTAACTTTGCCCGTTCCAGAATGATCCTATCCGATGGTCCTTGTATTGCAAAACTCACTAAGTAATAATTATCACACAGTCCACAGTTTAAATTTACACAAATGTAATAATACTCTTAGTGTTTTTTTTTCCCCATTGACAAGTTTAATAATATCTAGAATTCTCATCAGTGCATCATTTCTGATCATTATGTTGGAGAAGTTTAGAAATTAGCATAGTTTGGGATGGAGCAGAAAATGACTGGAAGCAGCATATGGATTTAACTGTGTATATTTCTGAAATTACTATCAAATGTTCCCTATTAATAATGAATGTTGATTTGCCTCAATTTCTCATCATAATTTCTGACCTGTTGTCCTTGAACAGAAAGAGGGAGTGTGGAGGAAGTTAAAATGTCAGGATTAAGCTATTCACCATTTAAATTTAGGGGTTTTCGTTTCAAATCCTTGATTTCTTAATTAGCAAAAATAACTTGTCCGTCACTTCTCCTTGCAGTTAATTATGAGACAGAAAGACGTACAGTGAATCTGAAAATTTCAATGACAGAAGTATGGAGCGTAGTAGGACAAGTAGGCGGAATTTTAAACTTAATGAGAAAGTTTTATTCAGTTACAAGTGATGTGAATCACTGGCAAGGCTGCCAGTTATCACTGGCTTATAAATTGCCCCTTAGAATAAGACGTAAACCTATTGCCCTGCACTTTTGTAATCCGATTGGTGGAGACGTCCAGTGGGTAAAGAATGCCAGGATTTGGGTAAATTTCACTTCAGGATGTCGTGTAACCTTGAGAGGGCTGGCAGTTGGTCATGTAACAGTACATCCTGTGCTCTTGGTTTTCTGGTGGGAGAGATTGAGAGTTTATAAGGCTCTGTGAAAGAAATGGAGAGAGAAGGGGGTGGGGGGGGTGGAGACCTTAGGGAAAGAAGACAAAGGGAATGGAGGGAGAACGGGGAGTAGGCTAGCAACTATTAAACTGCCAGGCCTTGCAGGGCCCTACCTGCATCCTTGGTTCCCTATAATGCAAATGCTTTGCTTTCTGTATTATAGTCTTAGTTAAGTTTTGCAAAATGAATATCAATTGTAGTTTTTGGTCCATTCACATAAACAGTAAAAATACTAAAAAAGAGTTTGTGTTGCTTCATGTAAACACCGACCAAACCTGGCAGATATCGTGTTCTATTTTGAGGTTCAGATGTCAACTTTTTTTGAATGTCACTTAATTATTGCAATGGGATGAAATTTAACTCTTCAAAGGTACGAAAAAGAGAGTACAAGTAGGATATAATTGGGACCGAAGGATCGGTCGTAACTCAGAATGGATGTAAATTGGAATTTTGCCTGTGTCTGGATTAATGAAGTTTTAAAGCAAAGTTTTTAATCCAAATTTTCAACATCTGAACTTTAATCCAAATTTTCATCATCTGAACTTGATCCCATCACTGCACAATCTTCATCTCTATGGGTTGAAGGGCAGGGGGTTGAGGAGGGACTTTTGAAGGAACACGCCTAAATTTGTTTGTATTACTTGTTTCTTTTTTTTAATCATAAATTTGACAATAAGAACTTAAAGTATCCTGAATTTGTCAATAAATTTTGGTGAAATTTTGCACATTGTAGTCTATACTTTCAAAATCAGCAAGGTTTATTCATTTGTGAAAAAGCATTTGCCAACCCCTTAATGGAGAACCTCTTCTGTGGTTCCTCATCCTCTTTCTACCTTTTCTCCTCCACAATTCATTCTTCTAATTCGATTAAGTCCTCATTGGACAATTCCAATGATTCAGGATCTAATAACTTTTCCACATCTTCAACTTCGATTTCTAACTCAAGATTCTTTGCGAGTCTAACAATGTTTGCTCTAATCTCGTCAAGCACATCCTCTTCATTCAAGCTGGTATGAACATAGCGTTTAAAACATTGTTTCCAAATTCCATTCATGCATCTTACTGTCACATCCTTCCATGCAGCCATGATATTCTTGATGAATTGAAGAATGGTGTAATGTTTCCCATTAAAATCATGTAACGATTTTTCACCGTTGTCCATTGCTGTTATAGCCTGTGCAAATGTTGAGTGAAGGTAATGAGCTTTAAAAGTTGCATGTGCTCCCTTGATCCATTGGCTGAATGATAGAAGTTGTGTTTGATGTCAGAAATATCAAATTTACAGTCCGGGCTAGGAGTAGGTCCAGCCCAGCAGCCTTCAATAAATCAGTTCTGCTCATTGACCTCAACCTGTCTGGTGTGTGTTCTTTCAGTAGCAGTGTAGCTACCGCTACATACTAAGCAATATTGCCGAATATATGGAATAAAACAGTTAATAAACCAGTCTTCAAACAAAGTCCTAGTCATCCAGGCTTTGCGGTTGGATCTGTAGTGGACAGGCAGAGTGTGCCTATTAATATTTTTGAATGCATGTGGGTTCTTTGAACAGTAAAGCAGGAAATGCTTCAGCTTAAAACCAGCAACATTTCTTCCCAGTAACAAGGTTATGCGATCCTTAAATCCCAGCATGGTGCTAGCTTCTTTATGAATGTTTGTTCCAGTATCCTTTTCCAAAAAAGTCCCATTTCATTAACATTGAAAATGTGCTCAGGTTGATATTCTGTCACAAATTAACTCCCAATAAACTTTTTGGCAGCTCCTTCGTCAGCACTTGCTGCTTCACCTGAGACTCAAACATTGTGCAAGCTATCCCTTCTTTTAAATCTATTGAACCAACTATTACTTGCTGTGAAGTCCCCAATGTAATCCTCTGCCACTCACTCCCTCAATGCCTCATAAAGACATCTAGCCTTCGTTTGAATTGTCTGAAGTTCAAAGGCGTGCATTTTTGAATTAGATCTTGCAGCCACACCATCAATAACTTTTCCATTTTTCACTGTTGCTTTATTAGTATCATGCTTTTCATACTTGCAGAACCTTTTGCAGCCTCACGTGTTTAATCTTTGTCCTTTAAAATTGCTGAAACGGTGGAATGAGACAGCAGTAATTTGTGTGCAATGTCATAAACTTTTCACCCTTCTTCATACTGGTTGATAACTTTCATTTTTCCAAAGTTAGTGTCTTCCTCTGCTTCTTTGCGGATCTGTCAGCAAGGGATCGGTTTTTCTTCTTGCTTGCCATCTTTCTAGCTTACCTACAGAATGGTGACTGTGTGCCAGGCACTATATTCCGTATGTGCATACACTTTTTAAAAATCAGCCATATGTACCGTTGGACGTAAGTCAAGTAGGTCATAGTTCGAGGAGTACCTGTATTAGATTCTGTTTACAATCACTTGTTCAATAGAATTGGGAGTGCGAGACTTAAGGCACATGCAATATAGAATCCTTGTTGAGAAACAAGCAAAATTTTCCAGCTTGTGTGTAATCGGTTTTGTTTCAGAACTTCCCTTGTTCCTGGGTGTGACCAACATAACTATGTATGGAATGTGATGTGGCTTGCAGTCACTGTACTCTAACAGCTCCATCATGTATTAATTAAAACTCCTTGGGCCTTGAAAACCTGAACAAGCATTGTATCTGTAACACCCACCACCCCCCCCCCCCCCACCCCGACTTTCCCTAATGCATGTTCCAACCCTAGACCCAATGCGGTATTAAAAATGTAATCAGAATTGCCGACTGTTAAAATTGGGGTGAAACAAGAACTGAGACCGAGAGGAAGCCCCTCAACCAATGTGGAGGGGGGGGGGGGGTGAGAGAAACAACAAGGTGCCACAGTGGTAGTAACGGTGTGTTTAAAGAACAAATGTAATTATGTACATGAAAGAGAATGTATAGATATGACTGACATTATGGATGTGAAAAAGGGTTTGAGCAATTTTCTTTTTTGTAAATGTTATTCTGAATAAAGTCTATTTTTGGGGGCAAATTGGATGCTGGGATTGAGTGCAATACACAAGAACTCTGAAGAAACTTAGCAGGTCATGCAGAGTTCATAGGGCTCTGTGGATCGACATATCCTATGTTATTTTGCATTTATCTGTTTTAATTTAAACCAATACAGGTTCTAGAGACATGTGTAAAAAACTGTGGTCATCGATTCCACGTGTTGGTGGCTAGTCGTGACTTTGTGGAGGATGTACTTGTGAAAACCATTCTGCCCAAGAACAACCCACCCAATATAGTGCAAGATAAAGTGCTGAGTTTAATCCAGGTAAGAGGCACCAATAGTTCATTACTGCCTACAGCATTTAATCAGTTCTTAGAGATACAAGTAGTCTTCGACTTCCAACCTACCTAAGTTATGTCCAGCCACACGTATAGTCAAAATTTTTAAAAAAATCTTTATTAAAACTACTGTATACAGTGGTCCCTGTTCCCCGCCAGCACCCCAATGTCCTCATTCCTCAATTTACAGCCAGCCCCGAGTTACAACCAATCCTTCAGTCTCCATTACGGTCATAAGTCGAGGGACTACCTGTAATTAGAAATATATAAAATTGATGAATAACTGATTATGCTTTGGCCTATCAACCCAAAGGATAATCAGAATATCATGACTGAACCCTTCCATGCTGTCTCCTTACCACCGTCGAAACCATGCAACACTGGACAACAATTTTCTTTAAAAGGTTCACTTCCTGAAAAAAAAATGGGGACTATGATAGATGACTTCAAGCTGAACACTAAGATCATTTCAGATTTGCTGTATCACGCCGGAATTTGGAGAAACATTAAATTAACTTTGTTTGAATTTAGCCTGTTTAATTGCATAACGATGCTGACATTTTGAGTTAGTTCAACTGTCCTAAAAATGTTTAGCCACTGATTTTTGTTTGTACTCAGCATCTGATGCCTCTCATGTCAGTGTCCAACAATAGTCGGCCAGCATTGATGGATTTGAGTTGCCCTGATACCAATTTTCCATGGTTGCAATGTCCTGGTGAAATCTTTCATCATGTTCATCAATGACTGCGCCAAGATCAGCTGGGAAGACGTCCAAGTGTGGATGCAGTAAATTAATTTTCATCGACATGTTGCACTTCGTAGTTTTGTCGACTTAAAATATGACAGGAAATCACAAAAATAGGTGACGTCTAAAAAACGGTAGTGATAATGTTAGGGTGATTTTTGTGATCAGCAGCCCAAAATCCATAAAATACACCCAAAAGTTTTCAGGAAGCAAAATTTTCATTGTCCAGTGCAATCTGGAAGGGGCAGAATTGATGAAAGCCCTAATCTAATAAAGAAGATCAATGCAAACATCTTAAATAAGTTTTAATTTGTATGCTATTTCTCATATTCCATGCACTGTCGCCCCCACCCCCCAAGGTACTGGCGCATTCCTCCAAATAAAACTACAGGAATGGAAATGAGTGGTGTTCATATCCTTGGGAGAGATGTGTCAGCTTTAGAATGCATGATCGTATGATTGCTTTTCTTACACTAATGGCTAGAAGATCTATACTATTAAATTGGAAAGAGGTAAATCCTCCCACTGTTTTCCAATGGTTTACCCAAACTATACTATGTTTAAATTTAGAGAAAATTAGAAACTCTGTCTATGAATCCCCTTCTAAGTTTGAGTTAACCTGGCAACCATTTATTCAATATTTTCATTTGTGGTGAGTTGATCTGGCTCTGTTTTCTTTCTATGATTATGTATGATTATTGGGCTGTAAGATGAGATCGGAGTGATCGGCGTGGTTTAGCTATATCTGTAGGTTTTTTTTAAAGTTTTTTAAAATTTTTTTTTAATTCAGATTTGTTTTTTCTTCTTTTTTGGGTTTTTTTTTCTCTTTTTTCATATATTGTTATTAATTATATCTTTTTTTTTTAGAGATAGTTCACACCCTAAACTGATCAAAAATTTTTTTTATGATATATTTTTATTCTGTAATATTATTGTTTAATATCTCTGTATTAATTCATTACTTACTATGTATTTTTTTATATCTCTTTGAACTGTATGTGTTTATAAATTATAATAAAAATAAAAAGATTGAAAAAGAAAGAATGCATGCAGCATGCATTTGCCACAATGGTTTAATTATAAAAATACTACCAAATTAAGCATTTTAAATTGTGAGCATAGTAGATCAAGGAGAACTTTTTATGAAAACAGGTAATAAAAATTGTTGAGGTAAATAGAGGAACTATTTCTGCTGTTGGGGGAGCACCTCATTAAGAGTACAAAACTTTATAAACTTTTATAATTCCTCGAACCACATGAAATCCTTGAAGGATGAAGGGAAAACTGTTGAAGAACTGAGGTGATTCTTCTCAGAGTCAATCAAGGCGGTTTGAAGAGTAGTTTAAAATGCAAGTTATTTTTAATTAATGGGGAGATTTGTTTCCACTGTCAGTCAGACCAGGGACACAGCTTCAAAGGAAATAGCAAAAGATATAACTTTCTTTTAATACAATTGGTTTAATTTGTAAATTATTTCCTTTAAAGGGTGATGGAACCAATTCTATGAGTTTATAAAACTGAATAAGATCAATAACTAAAGTTGATGCATGATTTACATTCTGGGTCAAACAAAAGTATAAAATGCTAAAATCTGGGGAGGGAGAAAAGGATACCATTTCACGTCATCAGCCACACCATCAATAGGCGATAACTCAGTTTTGTGACTGTCTGTTGTTATGAGAGAGATGAGCAAAGTTAAAAGCAGACATGTTTTGGAAATATCCTGTTGTAAAAATTATAAAAGCAGGCTTTTAACTTTGGCTGCAGGCATGGGCTGATGCTTTCCGGAGTACTCCAGATCTCACTGGTGTTGTGACTGTTTATGAAGAACTGAGGAGAAAAGGACTCGAGTTCCCAATGACTGATCTTGATGCGCTGTCTCCCATCCACACACCTCAGAGAGTAAGTATGAATTAGATTCCAGTTATTGCCTATACCTAAAGTAAAACACGGAAGTTTGCAGGCACCATAGTTGAAGTAAAAACACAGTGCTGGAGAAACTCATCTGCTAAAACAGTGTACTTTAGACAGCAATAATAAAAATATGTAACCAACATTTTGTATACCTTGATGAAGGACTCAAGCCAAAACATTGGTAATGTATCTTTATCTTTACTATATAAAGTGTACAGTACCTGTCTACATATTGCTCATATCTTGTTGAAGGACTCAAACCCAAAATGTTGGTTATGTACCTTTATTTTTGCTACTTAAAGTATACAGAGCTACATTTTGCATGACATCACATACAACTCCAAGATTCTTTTTTCCTGTGGGCAAGGCAGAATTATCACTAATGGCAATTCAAAAAAAAAACTGACTCAATGAACACATGTAAACATAATGCGCAATACAGAGAATCAATCAATAATTTAAAAATCAATATGGAAAAGTAAGTCCTTTAATAAATCTCTGATTGAGTTTGTTGTTGAGGAGAATGATGGTGGAGGGGTGGCAGCTGTTCCTGAACCTGGTGGTGCAAGTCTTGTGGCACCAATGCCTCTTTCCTGATGGTAGCAGCAAGAACAGAGCATGTGCTGGGTGGGATGGATGATTGCTGCTGCTCTCGGACAACAGTGTTCCCTGTAGATGTTCTCAATGGTGGGGAGTGTTTTGTCCGTGATGTACAGGGCTGCTTCTACTATCTTTTGGAGGGCTTTGCGCTCATCCCAGATCATGTGATGCAGCCGGTCAGCGCACTTTCCACCACACATCGGGTTTCCAATATCATACCAAGCCTCCACAAACTCCTGTCTTTTGGTCCAAAGAGACGCTTGTAAGTGTGTCGTGAGCAACAGGATGAAGGCAAGATTAACCATCAGTGAGAGGGAATGGATTTCCAGGTGATATTGATGCTCCTCAGGGAAAAGCTGCAAATGGCCTAGTGGATTTTTCTATGAATTACCAGCAGAGGGCACAAAAGTGGCTTTTCAAACCTGCATGACACTGCAGGAACTCAGGAGTGAGAAGACAGTGGTGTTCTCTCTGATTTCACAATGCAAAGGAACATTGGTCAACTATTGCCCAATGTTTTAATAGTCTTGGACATATCATTTGGTGCTTAATGATACACGACAGATTTCTAAATCTTACTGTTTTTGAAAGCTTGAATGTGCAGCTCTCTCGTTTAGTGACCACATCTTATTCTGGGACATCTGTGCCTAAATAAGGAGGGTTCCAGTTCATGTGTTCAATGTAGAACCAGTCGGAAAATCTGAGAAACCCAATGAACCTCTTTTTTAAAAAAAAAATGGAATTAAAAAAATAATTTACAAATGATCAGTTGTGACTGATATTTAACCCTCGACTGACCCACTGAGAAATATCTCGTTGAACTTGGTGAGTCTTGCTCAATTTTGCCGCTACACTTCCTGAAACACTTCAGTGAATATCATATTTTTAAAAAGGTGTCTTTTAGGATATGTACAACTGTTTTAGTTACCGAACAAAATAGATTTGTATGTAAATACAAAAATATTTTTGGAGCTCTTGTTCTGAGGCACCTACAGTTTCTTGATGAGCAGCAAATCCCATCTAAGCCACATTGTCTCTTGCATAGATTATAAACTACAATTGAGGCATCTTCAGTGCCATATT
The DNA here is from genome assembly GCF_036971445.1 of Narcine bancroftii. NCBI lineage: Eukaryota > Metazoa > Chordata > Chondrichthyes > Torpediniformes > Narcinidae > Narcine > Narcine bancroftii. The sequence continues at coordinate 70,652,355 of NC_091481.1, forward strand.
GTAATTGGGCTTCACACCTGGGCTAATGAAGGAGAAAGTCTCAGAGTCTTGTGGTGAATGCTATCCAATGACTTTTTGACTGACCAATGAATTTTTATATGAATAGGTGACACCGGTATAGAACACAGATGTGATCCCTCATGGAAACTTTCCCAACTCTGCACACTTTCTGCCTGCCTTATATTGATGGGATCAGTCTCCATTCGGAGAGCAACACCGTCTAAGGAAATTCTGATTGTATTAAATCATAGAAACTTTGAGCACAGGAAAAGCACTTTTCATCTTTCATGTTCATACCACCCAGAAGTGCACTTTTTCATCACACTGCCTTGCTCTTGTTACGTGTGATTGAAGGTCATGTTTCTTCTAATGGTCGTGTGGGGGCATTTTAAATGTGTTGAGGATTTCTGCTCTTTCAAGTGATGATGTCTGGAATCATCTGTTTATTATTTTAAAGAAATCAGATTTATTGTCAGAGTACATACATGACATCACATACAAATCTGAGATTCCTTTTCCTGTGGGCCAAGCAGAATTACCACGAGAAATCCTGGGTGTCACCCTTGATGAAAACAAACAGATCAAATACCTTGGCATCAAAATCCAGAACGACCTGCATTGGAAGGATCAGACGTATCATACAACGGTGAAGGCTACAGGAGTCCTAGATTTTCTGAGACGCAACCAACTATCATTATTCAATTTCCGTCAAGGAGAAGTTGTACCTCACCCTCATCAGACCACATTTGGAATACGCAGTAGCTGCATGGGTCTCAGATACAAACAAAAACACTATTCCCATCGAACGAGTCCAGAGACAAGCAGCCCGCTTTGTCACAAATACAGATGGAAGGGAAATGAGTGTTACAAAGCTCTTGGATTCATTAAAGTGGAGCTCTCTCCAAGACAGCAATGAAACACACCATCTGACCTGTTTTTACAAAATGATCGATATAGACCACCAATTCTAACCTGAACCCAAGCCTGCTGTGAGCAGATGAAGGCACGTAGCCCAATTTGTAATGCCATCTTCCAAGACAGATGTACAGCAATTCATTCTTCCTCCGTACAATTAAATCATAGAATAATCTTCATCCTATCATACTCACACAACCAGACCCAATTAAATTTAACACATCTCTTCTTCAAAAATCTCATCCTTAAGCATCTCCTCCCCACCTCCACTTTAAACTCTATATGGAATATTTTGGAAGATCAAGAACTTAAGAACTTCATGAAATCTCCTCCAGCTGCTATGTTTTTCTGTTGTGCAGCTACTTTGGATGATTAATGTTGGAAACTCTGCATTACTCATTAGCTATACTTCTGCTTACAAATGCCTATTTTGTTCCTTTTTTGCTTTTCAGACCATTCCTGAAGTTGACCCAGCAGCGTCACAGAATTCAATTCCAGTGCAGTCGGCAGTATTCCCTGTCTCCGAACAGCCCATTCCGATCGCGTCATCAGAAGGCGCAATTACTCCCTCCCTTGAACAGGTAACATTCAGTGTTATACAGTATATTTTGGGGCACCATATCTAAAATTAATTATCCCTGCTGTCCCCAGAATGAAACTTGATGGCACAGAAAAGCAGCATTAGTGCTGCTTCCTTGTAGCTCCAGTAACTTGGTTTTGACCCTAATCTCTGGTGCTATCTGCATGAAGTGAGCACATTCTCCCTGTGATCACTTAAATATCCCTTGGGCAATCTGGATTCTTTCCACAACCTAAAGATAAGCTCATTGGCAACTTAAAATGATCCCACAGCGAAGGTAAGTAGTATTCAAATGAAATCTAAGGGGAGTTGATGGGCATGTGAAAGAGAATATGTTTCAAGGGAAGAAGGGCAGCATGGGTAGTATAGAGGTTAGCACAATGCTATTACAGTGGCAGCAATCAGGAATGTGGTGGTTAGAATCCTGGAGCTGTCTGTAAGGAGTTTGTACGTTCTCCCTGTGTCTGCGTGGGTTTCTCCCACTGTTCAAAACATACATACAGAAACATATAGGATTATGAAGGATATGGATAGGATAGATGTAGGAAGGTTTTTTGAGCTGGATGGGGAAAACTAAAATGAGAGAACACAGTCTCAAGATTCGGGGGAGTAGATTTAGGACGGAGATGAGGAAAAATAGTTTTTCCCAGAGAGTAGTGAATGTTTGGAATTCTCTAACCAGGGAAGTAGTTGAGGCTGCCTCATTAAACATATTTAAAATTCGGTTAGATAAATTTTTACATGATAGAAGAATTAGGGGATATGGGGAGAAGGCAGGTAGGTGGAGTTAGGTCATAAATTAGATCAGCCATGATCGTATTGAATGGCGGAGCAGGGTCGATGGGCCATTTTTGGCCTACTCCTGTTCCTACTTCCTATGTTCCTATGTACTGGGAGTTGTAGGTTAATTGGGTGGCACGGTTTTATGGGCCGATATGGTCTGTTACCATGCTGCATGTCTAAATTTAAATTTAAAGAGAGGAAAATGAGACTAATGGGATTGATCTTAGAGCTGGCATGGACCCTGTGGGCTGAATGGTCTTGTCTGTTGAATGTCAACAGTTCTGATAGTTTGTATGTTGAATCTCTTCATTGTAGACACTTCATTGTGAATTTCCATTTGACATCTATCTTTAAATTTCTGCATCAGATGTCCAACACATGAAGTAATGATCCTTTTATACCATTGTCAGGAAACCTAACCAATAGTACTTTTCTAACCAGTGATTTTACTCATACAGATATCTCCCCTCTTTAGAGCAGCCCCCCAACCAGCCATTCAAAGAAAGCATCAGTCACTCAACCGCTCCCACACTAATGTCTCCTTCCAAAAGCCCCCTTCACCCAGTCCTGATTGTGACTGTATGTTGTCCACTCCCTATTCCAAAGGTTGGCAATATTTAGCTAGTCAACAACCCAGGCCGCATTTGTGCTATCTATCCCTGCCCAGCCATTACCATCACACCCATCTCCCATGAGGCTCCATCTTAGTCCAAGTCTGCTGGGTCTATCTTGCCCCTATTGACCCCTCGGTCATAAGAACACAAGAATTGGAAGCAAGGCCAGCCTGCTCAGCCCCCTTTTCATAGCTCCACCATTTGATAAGATAAAGGTTGATCTTTAGCCTCATTGCTACTTTCCTCTTCCAACACTAGAATCTCTTTTAACATCTAACTATCCATCAGTCTCATTCATGGAATATATTCAAGACTGAGTGCCCTGACCTTGTGTATAGATTCACTAAACTCTAGGCAAAGACGTTTCTTTCCCCTCAGTCCTGAGTGGTCCAACCCCTTATTTTGAAATGGTGTGAATCTTTTCCCCCACCCCCCCACTTCCAAAAACTTCCATTTCCAGACACTTCAAATGGGGTTAGCACCACTTTGAATCTACCTTGTCAAACTCTGCAAGAATTTTATGTGTTTCAGTAAAATTGCCTCTTGGTCTAATAACCTCAAGAGTAAAAGCCAGTGCACTTGCTCTCTCTTCTTGTGACATCATCGGCATCCCAGGAATCAATATGATGAAACTTGAAGCTCCCTGTTTTGCGAGTATATCCTTTTAAGTATGGAGTCCAGACCTGTATGCAGTATTCCAGAATAAATTTAAGCAATGAAATTGCAAATTCTGGAAATTTGAACTTAAAAACAGAAAACACTGACACTGTGTGCAAAGAGCAGAAGTGTAAATGTTTGAACTTCTGACAAAGTGTGTCAGACCTGAATCTTTCCCCAAATCTTGCCTGACCTGCATTTTCATTGAACAAAAATTGTGATGCTGTCTCACCAGGGTCCTATATAAATGGTGTAAGACAGTGGTTCTCAACTCTTTTTCCACTCACATGTCACCTTCAGTAAGCTGTGCATTGAGGTAGATTGAACGCATGTTGATGCACATGCTCTTCAGGCAGTAGCAAAGTGAGTGTACTTAACAAAAGCATTTATTGTCTTCAGGAAGATTCAATCCAGCAGAAATGTCTCGCAATGTTACAACAGCTGTGATATATTCTATTACATTTGTGGCAAGTATTCGCTTCATGCTAAATTCAATAAAAGCTCATTTAATCTCCAACTTCCTACATGATACAGCAAATCTGAAATTATCTTTGTGTTCAGCTTGAAGTTGCCTTCCGTGATCCCCAATTATTTTTTCAAGAAGCAAATCTTTTGGAAAAAACATTGTTTTAATTAAAAGGCAGAAAATATTCATTTCATTGACCTTGACTTCTAAATCTTCTTGTTTTACAGGTCGCAAAACTGCGGAGTGAACTAGATGTTGTTAATGGTAATGTCAAAGTGATGTCTGAAATGCTGACTGAGATGGTCCCAGGTCAAGAAGATTCCTCTGACCTTGAACTACTACAGGTGAAACAGTGATCTGAAATGAGAACACCAGTTAAGATATCATGTTACTAAGCCTTTGCATTAAACTTTGCTCCATCTCTCCCTACCCATTTATATTCTACACTGTGGGTAACTGGGAGAAAGAATTGATTGGAAGTTATCATTGTAAATTCTAAAACACCCACATATTCCTTCCACTCAACCCCATCTCCTGCACGTTGAGAACTATTCAAATGGAAAATATGATCTCCTTGTGAATGTAGATGAGGCATATAGACTTGTAAATTCCTGGGTTCAATTCTAGTGGCTTAATCATGTATTAGAGGGGAAGAAGCAGATCAAAGAGTTGCATCTAAACAGCCATCAAGTGTAGGTGGAAATTTGTGTGACATTGGATGTGTCAGCTTGTCTGAAGTCTAGCGTTTCAGTTTACCAAAGTGATAGGGATTCCTGAAACAGGGAGCCCAGATCTTTGGTAGCGAGCAGAGTTTGTGAAATAGAGAGAAACGAGTTTAATATTTAAACTTTCACCCTGATGTAAGAAATTTCGCTCATCTATAGAAAATGAGCTCTCACATTTGAAAATATAGTGAAATCTCCAACCCGGTATCCGGCACCTACAGGGATTGGTGGATGCCAGATATGCAAATTTTCCAGTTGCTTGAGACTCATTCTTACAATGCCTAACTAATATACCTACATTAAGAATAAACATAAATACTATACTGTAGTTGGATTGAATACACTTCACTTGCATTTATATATAAACCTTAAAGAATTTTACTTTATTTTCAGTCACGTTCTTGGAAAACATTTAACCCTCGCTGCATGTCCACGGAATTGCTAGAAAGACTAACAATAACATAGATAATTAACCACCCCCTCCCCCAAGTTTACAGATAAATCCTTACTAATATACTTAATAATATACTAATAAAGATAAAGACTCTTACTAAGCAGGGAGTGAGCCTCTTACTAAGCAGGCAGCCAATGGCGAACACCATCAACCAGTTCTTCATCCTGGGTGATACCATTTTATTAAAACACAATTTCATTCAAACAGCTACTACGAACAAAGCCCGACCACAGCCTTCCTTCTGCTGGCTGAATATTTGCTCCCATCTTCACCAAAGGTTTATGTGTTACTTCAGAGAAAATTTACTTTTACAATTTTAAACTTGTATTTAAATTTTAATTTATTTTTATCTATTTTATTTTTTTTATATATTTACTTATTTTTCCCTTTTTTTGCCGGTTGCTTGAATTCCGGATAATGGGGATTTTACTGCAATTACACTTTTCCCACTGCAGGAGTTGAACAGAACATGTCGAGCAATGCAGCAGAGGATTCTCGATCTCATCTCGAGGGTGACCAATGAACAAGTGACAGAGGATCTGTTGCATGTCAATGACAACCTTAATAACATATTCCTTCGTTATGACAGGTATCTCTCACTGCATCTCCTCAGCTACGTTTGTGGTCCTTCACATTAAAGATTAAATTTGAACTTCATAATTTTCACCACAGTTCTTTAGAACCAACTTTTGAAGTTGCAGGAAATTTGTGGCCAATTAGTGTGCATAAGCATCTGCAAGTAATGTTATAAGAAGTACCAGGTCATCTGCTCATTGGTGATGTTGGGTGAGGGAATAAAAATTAGATAGAGGGCTGGAAAGATGCCCTTTCTCAGTGCTACAAGAGGATCTTTAATATGCAATAGGAACAGGTGGGACCATGGTTTACTATCTCATTTGAAATATGCTGCTGCATTCAGTTAGTTCTGCATTGGAATGCAGGTCTTGTAGGCTTGGAGCCCATGGGTTCGGAGGAATAGATATGGGAAATCCCAAACTTACTGCTTGTCATATCCTCAAAAGGCTTAACACGGTGATTTCTATTCCCTTACAAACCAGATGAATATACGTATATTTTCTTTGTCTATTACAAAGTTTATTATATTTGTAAAATATTAAAATATGTGGGTCATTAATGCTAGCTTGTGCACTAATTGGCTGCACGTTTCCAGCAAAAAAGGCCTCCAAAATGTTGTTAGCTTTCTCATAGTTGCCAGAATAGTAAATTCTCAATTAATCTCATTGAATAATAAACTGATGAAATTTGGTCAATTTTAAGAAAGCTCTAAAATAATTTCCTCCCCGTGGCCCTTTCCTTATTGGGTGGTCTGTCCCTTGTGACTATTTCATGGATTCTATCTTTTATATTTTCAGGTTTGAGAGATTCAGAACTGGACAGAATGCTGCCAACCGAGTGAGTATCATTCAGCTCTTGTAAAAGAGCCAATTTATTCTTGCACTTTAAGACACTGCAGATCTGGAGCTAGCACCAAGGGTAATAGGTTAATTAGTAATCAGGTTTATTGAAACAGCATTCTCCGGTCGTTGGTGTATAAGCATGCAAACATATATACAGACATATCACACCCACAGATAAACAATACATTTGGAAGATGTATATCCAGACATAAAAATAAATAAATGTTTAATAACAAGAAGAGTTTCAGACGGTCAGTGTGAGCAGTTCATTTGGCCGTTCAGCATTCTCACTGCCTGTGAGAAGAAGCTGTTTCTATGCTTGGTGGTTCTAGCTCTGATACTCCTGTATCTCTTTCCCAACAGGAGTAAGAAAGTTACTGTGCGGGGTGGTAGGGGTCCTCAACGATTTTCAAACATAACATCGATGGGGGGAGGGAGACCCCAGTGATCCTCTCCGCCACTCTTATGGACCTGCGGATTGACCTCCAATCCAATTCTCTGCAGTCACCGTACCACACTGTGGTGCAGCGGGCCAGGATGATCTCGGTAGAGCTCCTGTAGAAGGTTGACATGATGGTGGCCGGTAGCCTCGCCCACTTCAGTCTTCTCGGGAAGTGCAGTTACTTTTGTGCCTTCCTGATAAGTGAGGAGATGTGTGTCCAGGATAGGTCACTTGTTAAGTGGACTCTGAGGAACCTTGGTGCTCTTCACTCTCCATTAACGTGTAGTGGAGGATGATTGTCCCTGGTTTTCCTGATGTCCACAATCAACTCCTTTTGTCTCATCAATGTTGAGACTCGGGTAATGCATCGGTACAACGCACAAATTGTACATTGCAACAAACAGCAATTAGATACACCAATTACAATTATGTTACATTAAGTGACCACAAAATGCCAAGATAGATAGATAGACTGGCAGAGTATAGATAGATAAATATTCACAGTTGCAGTTCATGCAAGAACAAAAGTGATGCTTCAATATTGCAACAGGTCTTTTGTTGGTCCCAAACAAGTTGAACAAGGATAGTTCAAGATGTTGGATAAAAACTGCTTTTGAACTTGGAGGTTCTGATCCTCAGGGTTTTGTGATGGGGATCCTTTGTAATGTTGCCCACCTTCCTGAGGCAGCATCTCGTGAAAACATGCGAATTTAAGAAATCTTTCCTGCCATTTAGTAAGATCATGGCTGATCTGATTCCAACCTCAACTCAACATTCCCATCAACCTTGGTAACTTCTTATCTGTTGTCAAGTATCTACCTTCGCTTAAAAAAAATATTCAAAGGCTCTCACTGGCCTTTGAGGAAAACATTCCAAAGATTTTGAACAGGTTATGCTTTATTTTTAAGCAGTTCTACATTCCCCCTCAAATGTAATTGATACTATTGTAGTTTCTGCACGTGTTTGGCTACAGCAAGTGAGAATTTCAGCTCTGTGATGCTGCCACAAAACAATGAATTTCATGAATTGTTCATGACAGTTAATTCTGATTCTGATTTGGATCTCTTCATTGTAACTTGTGTATGTGACAATAAGCTCTCATCTCACGTTAAAACATCCTCGTGATCTTGTATGCTTCAGTCAAAACAGATCTGTTTTGAAACAGATGTGTAAGAAAGTTATTTTAGAATCTGTCATCTCCAGTGGGAGGTGAGAAGAATTAATTATTCAATTTGACATATTGAGATTTAGATTTGGATCGCACTGAGAGTGCAGTCAAAGTAATTGGATCAATCATTTTATGATACCTGCAAGCACAATATTTGTTTCCTTTTCTGACACATAGTAGGCATCCTCCTATCTGACAGCCTCCCTCCCCCCCCCCACCCCATCTCCTCTTGTCCTATTTTCGGGATCCCACATATTGGATCTCAGTTGCTTTCAGAGTTGTTTAACTTCTGACATATCTTAAATTAATTTGCCGTATATGTTGACGTATAAGATGAAATTTGAACCTTAAAGAAGTCAACCAAAACCAGGCGTCACCTTGACGTATAAAATCCGAATCTTAATATCCTGTGGTTTAGAGTGTTCACCCATGGTGATGGAGAACTGCAGAAAACACTCACATAACTTTTACGGTCCTACCGCTAAATATTTCTCCACTGAAACTTGTGTTTGGGAAGCTGAATACCCTAATATAAATAAAACATACCCATTGGTGTAATCAAATGAACTAGAATAGAGGAGACCAAAGACAGGTGTAAACAGACTGAACACAGTCTTTCTGATAGTTTTGTGAAGCAAGACTGAGTTTATAAATTAAAGAAAATTCCTGCAGTCTATCTCATCATTTCTAATATATTACAGTATAATGGTTTACATCAGTAAATCAATTTCAAGTAAATGGTAAAATTATATTTGACACTGTGTTTCTTCCTGTAAAAGAATCAATGCCTAAATGACATCATTAGTGCTTTCATTACACCAGCTGGGAACGTTTGATGCATATTATGATAGGTAATTGATAATATTTTGCCATTACTTGAAATTAATTGGTTAAATTTTAAATAACCAAGACTGTGTGCTCAACCGCATCACGCTCTCAGTGGGATGGTTGGTAAAGGACTATTGAGGTAGTAAACTCTTAGTGTTAAGTGCCAGACTTGGGGTAGTCTTATCTAGCGAGTATAGCTCAAAAACTACATTTTAAGAGGAAATCCTGGGGGTCATCTTGTACACCCAGTCACCGTAGACCCTGACGTATACAGTACTGTTTTTTTTTTCTCTCAAGGTGCCCAATGTTTCAGAGAATTCGGACAATTTAATAAATCTTACACCGAGCTCTCCTGCCGTTGTCATTCCAGTTACTGCCTCTAACGTCTCGACACAGATGGCGGGACTTAGTAAGTATTGGTTATAAGTGAATTCTTAATCTCTGGAGCATGGGTACAAATTGCATTTCTCTATCGGTGCCGAATATAGGTTCATCAGCTGCAATGTTCACGAACATGGTGTAAATGACCAGTCTTGGCAGCCACTCCGGTATTTGTGGAAACCGTTGCAGTCCATCATAACCTTCTTTCAGTACTGTTCCCCATTGGGAAAGTTGTTTGTCTTTTTGATTATTTAGATGGAATTAACCAAACTCTGGCTGGGAAGGATTCTACTATTTATGGATGTGCACCAGTTTGATTAATTTTACATTTTTAAACTTAGACATACAGCATGGTAATTGTTCCTCTCAACCCATGAGCCATTGCCATTCAATTACACCCAACCTGACTTACATCCTCCAGTACGTTTTTGAATGGAGGGAGGAAACCAGATCCCCCAGGGAAAACCCACACAATCGGGGAGAACGGGATTGGAAACCTGATCCCGATTGCTGGCACTGGAACAGCGTTACGCTAACCATGACACCCTTTCTACATCTTCTACTTCAAAGTAAACAGTTTTATAGTACATTATAGTACATTGCTCTCTAGAGCAACCCATTCAAAATAGGTTGACTGACTGGAAAGGATATCCCAGTTCAAAATTAATAAGGCTATAAGAGCATTCATTAACCCACTGAAATTTCAGAGCTCGTTGGTGAAGAGCTTGAGTCTGGGATTCACTCACTTATCAGCCACATCTGGGAAGAGGCAGGTGTGCCAGGGGAATTAAGAGATGCTGTAATTGTGACCATCTTCACGAGTCTGACTGTAGTAACGCTAGATGAGTCTCCTTCCTGTCTGCTACAGAGAAAGTCATCACTCGTGTTTTTCTAGGTACAGTAAAATCCTTGATTTTCAGAATTGAAGCAACGGTAAAAAGAAATTTGTGGAAAATAAATGGGTAAAAAATAGGGGCGTCTCAATGTTAGTTCTCCATTTTTCAACACGCAGTCTCAAGCAACCTGAAAACTCACTTATCTGGCATATACCAATGCTAGTAAGCGCCGGATACCAGGGGTTTTACTGTACCTTTTTTCAGTGGCCAAGGGCTGCTTGCTCCCTGAAAAGCAGTATGTATTCTGTTCACCTAGAGACATTGCAGGGAGTTGATCTTCACTGGACAGTAACTGTGAGGAAAATGTAGGGACCAACACCGGACACTGTAAGTGGCCGCCTTCACTTTTAATAAAATCTTTGAGCCATTAATTGAGAAGAATTCTGGAATACCCTTTTCAGATTTGATTGTTCATCTTGTAAGAGCAACCCATTGGCCGTTTGTCATGGTGTCATGCAAAGCTTATTGATAATCAATCTCAGTGAAGACAGGTTTTCCCCAACACATCTTGATTGCTTTGCCGAAATATTTCACTTCACATACAACAAATATCCTGTGAGAGTGTAGGTAATCTTTGGCACTGATGGGGAGACTGCACAGTGAGCCCAGGTCATCCTGATCTCAGTCGTTAAGCTGTGCATGTCCTCTGTGGCGGAGCTCCAAGAAACTGGGGTGTACAAATTGCATTGTCTAAGATTTTTTATGATCGTTAATTATTGTCTATATATGCTTAGGTGTTGCAGGAGAAAGTGGGAGTGGAACCGTAAAGTCGTTGGAAAGCAGCCATCCAAAAACGGAGGAAGAAGAGTTTGACATGTTTGCACAAACTAGAAGTAATTCCCTGGCAGATCAGCGTAAGAAGTGAGTAGTTACTAGCGCTTTTTCCACTGGCATCCCAGTTAATTGACCGTGCAGTCTCCCGGGATAAGAACCCCTTTGTGCTGTTTCCACTGGGCCACTAACTGCTTTCCCACTGGACACAACTCATCCCTGGGGATTGGAGAGTCTACCTTCAAATGGAATGGATGGAAGTTGCCCTTTTTCCACTGGCATCCCAGTTAATTGGCCGTGCAGTGTCCCGGGATAAGAAGCTCTTTGTGCTGTTTCCACTGGGCCACTAACTGCTTTCCCACTGGACACAACTCATCCCTGGGGATTGAAGAGTCTACCCTCAGATGGAATGGATGGAAGTTGTCCTTTTTCCACTGGTTAAATCAGCGTTACCAGCGTCCGCTGACGCCGGGGATATGAGTGGGGGTAAAGGTTGTCAATCCCCGGTGTTATTTGACGCCGGTGTGCTGATTATTTCCCTTTCCGACTGAACCCTTAACTGGTTAATTCCCTGTTAATTCCTGGGACAAGTTGCCAGTGGAAAAGGGGCAACTGATTTTGTGAGTTGGATATTCCTCCAATTGTTTTTCCTGTCCAATACAGAAGTAAAGTGGAAAGTATATATTGTGCCTACATTCATTGAGAGGAGATATATATTTTGGACAGAATCCTTACTTGACAGATTTCTGAAGGAAAAGTCTTACTATTTGGTCTGGAAGGAGTCTCAGAAAAAAAGACTTAAGTATGTGAAATATTAAAGTGAGCAGGAAAATGTCTGTCAGAGACACCATTTCAAACTACACACTCGTATAAAAGTTTATCTCGTAAAAGTTAACCCCCTATTTTTGGTCAAAAATCTGGAATTTTCCATTTATTTCATGTAAAAGTTGACCCTAGTTCTTCACAATAGATCAACAGTGACCAAGTACCTACACATAAGTGTTACGATGAGGAAATGAATGGTTTAGGATGACTGAACTATTTGTAGAGGTGAGTGCTACACTTTCAGGGTACAACTAAAAAAACACGAGGAACCAAGGTGTGTTTGCATCAAGTTGTTCCTGCTGTTTTTGTTAGCAGTTCCGTTTGACGTTGACAGTTTCATTTTCTATCCCTTTAAAATCACTTCTGCTTCCCAATGGACATCCTTGCAGGGCCTTATCGGTTGATGCTGAAACCAGCGAGGGAGGTGGGGTTAATTCTTATAATGCTTATCGGCTGCAAGCATGTAATGGGGGAGTGATGAAATGCAATTTCCAGAACCGAGTGCCTGCCTCCATTTTGCTCATACCTTGATGAAGGGCTCAAGCCTGAAACGTCGGTGATGTATCTTTATCTTTGGTACATAAAGTCCACTGTTTGACTTGCTGAGTTTCTCCAGCTTTGTGTTTTTACAGTGACCCATATCCCTCTGCACTTTTCCTATTCAAGTTCCTGTCCGAATGCGTTTAAACATTATAATTGTATCTGCCAACACTCCCCTTTCACAGCTTATTCCAGATATTCACCTGGCCCTAAGATCTCTTTTATATTTCTCCCCTTTCATCTGAGCCTGAGCCTTCTAGCTTGACATACCCCTGACCAGTGAAAAAAAAATTCTATCTGTGCCCCATAAATAATGCTACAAAGCTCTGTCACACCTCAGCCCCTAACATTGCAGAGAAGATTAACCCAACCCATCCAATTGCTTTCTATAACTACAGACCTCCACTCCAGGCCATATCCCGATGAATCTCTTGTGTACTCTCTATTGCCGCCTCATTCTTGTAGATTGGTCACCTGAACTCTTCTTGTTGTCAGATCAATGCAACATGACATCCCAACTCTTCCACATAATGCCTCCCTCTGTGATATATTACTTTCATGGAGCTATGGAATTACATCCTGAGGTACCTGTCTACAGAAAAACCCCCGTTATTCGCAATTCAAGCAACTGACAGCCTCAAGCAACCATCAAAATAATCATGGAAAATAAATAGGTAAATAAATATGAACTTAAAATTGGAGGTCAGTTCGCCAATCCACAAAACACAATCTCAACCAACCGGAAAATTCACTTCTCCAACATCTACCAATCCCCATAGGTTCTGGATACTGGATATTAAAGTTCTCAAGGTCCCTATTGATTAATGTATGTCCAACCAGGATGCATAACCTCAGACTGTGACATCCTGAGTTGCAAGATCTGTTCTCCCATTTTCACTTGCACTCCTATCCTTTGGACTGGTGGAATAATTTACGTTTTGTTTTAGTTGATGCTCAAGAAGACGGGTTTGATTTCAAAATTTAATTTATTATCTTTTTGTCCTTTAATCTCAATACATCCTGAATGCTTCCCACGATCACCAGAAAATGGTTAATAACGTTGGTGCTAAGCAATGCATAAGAACATGAACGAAAGTACAAAAGAAATAGGAGCAGGAGTCCTATCTGGACCTGTTGAGCTTCCTCCACCATTCAATGAGATCATGGCTGATCGGATGATGGGCTCATCTCCACTGACATTCCTTTTCCCCATATCCCTTAATTCCCCTACTATCTAGAAAATCTATCCAACCTTGTCTTAAATATATTCACAGGGGTCACCTCCACTGCTTCGATGGGCAGCAAATTCCACAGATTCACCACCCTCTGGGAAAAGCAGTTCCTCCTCATCTCTGAGCTAAATCCACCACCTTGGATCTTGAGGCTCTGTCCCCTAGTTCTGTTTCCCCTACCAATGGAAGCAACTTACCAACCTCTGTCTTATCTGTGCCTTTCACAATTTTATATGTTTCTATAAGATTCACTCTCGATTTTTCTAAATTCCAGCAAGTACTGACCCAGATGAGTCGATGCAAATTTTCTCCATGGGTCTTGCTGCAAATCTCACCAACTTGTAAAACCCAGGCTGGTATTTCCACTGAATAAGCACGTTCATACACTTCCCCACTGTGGCACATGCTGTTTGAATTACACATGTTCATCTGAACCCAGCACAGGCCTCGTGCTCTCTACAACCTGGTCAAATTCTCCACATTGACACAACGTTGTTGTCATTGCTGGGCTAAAGCACTGCTCGGATTACGGGTACGATAACCTTTTGGCCTGATCATTGGGCTCTGAATTAGATTTCCAATGTCAGGTGGCAACTGAGTCACTTTACAGCATTACAATTTAATGAAAGAGTCATGGTTTCAATGAGCGATAAATCATTCTGTCCCCTCTCCCTCCATGTGGAAAAACTGCAAAGTAGCAGAAAAGGCATATCCAAAGTCGAATGTGATGGCTAGACATCTATTCCAAGCTGTGGGGTAATCATTCACAAATTTGATGCTAGTTATGAATTCCAGAACATTTAGAGAAAAGAGATGTTAACATCACCTTCCTGCAGGATTTTGCCTTTGTATTTTAATTTTATTTGATAATTGAATGAAGGAATTGTTTAATGTTGATTTGGGTTACTTTAAAAGTGGATGGAAAGGCGAAGCAGGATAATTTTTCAATCTGTAATCAGCTCCATTATGAAATAAATCGTGAAGTAGTGGCCTTAGATGCCAGAGGGACAAAACAGGTCATGTTTCAAATTCTGTAAAAATCACCAGATTCTGCTGCACGTTTCTGACGCGGCTGTCCTGTTTCCATACGAGTAATCTCGTGTGGCAAAATTGGCGTGGGATGAGAATTTTAAAACTTAGGTGCTGTTTAACAGGCTAGTAGGAACAAGGCACCAGATAAAATGAATACAGATAGAAGGGTGACGCGGTTAACACAACTATTACAGCACCATCGACCCAAGTTCGAATCTGGTGTAAGGAGTTTCTACGTTCTTCCCGTGTCTGTGTGAGTTTCCTCTGAAGTCTCCGCTTCCTTCCTACTCTTCAAAACGTGCGGATGTAATTGGGCGGCATGGGCTCATGGGTCGGAAGGGCCTGTTACCGTGTTGTACGTCTACATTTAAATTTATATCTTTGCCATTTATGGGAAGACTATTCATAATTAACCAGTAAAACAGTTTAAGACCGAGCTATGATACAACAGGTGGTGGCTAAGTCTTGTATATTACTTTCACGATTCTACCATTTCGAGAATTCGTATTGGTGGCCAAGAATCTGGCCCTGGCAAGTGATCACATCAGCAAAGATCTTGTCGGAGTCTAATCACAAATGTTTGAAGGCTTTCTGGTTCTGGCAGAAACTTGATCCAAAATGATTCTCAGCTACATTTGTAAATATACACTTAGGTTTGTAAATATTTGTTGTAATAGGAGACCATGAGAGTAAAGAATAACCATAGAATATCATGACTTTGCATGTGCTGCAGAAATTGTAGAGGGGCTCCAATCCATGAAGAAGCATCAACACATTTAAAGTTGAACACCTGCAGTATGTAGTAACTCAGCCAAGTGTCTCTGAAACCCACAATCAATGTCAGATTTCAGATTTATTGTCAGAGTACAAAGATGACACCACATACAACCCTGAGATTCTTTTTCCTGCAGGACAGACAGACTTATTGGGAGCGCACAAAAAACAACTGACTCAATGTACACGTAAACAACTAAAGAAATGTAAACAAACTGCTCTCCGATGGCAGCGTTCCTTGTCAATGTTCTTGATAGCAGGGAGGGTTTTACCTGTGATGTCTTGGCCTGTGTCCACTACCTTTTCCAGGGCTTTACGTTCAGGAGTACTGGTGTCCCTTTACCAGACCGTGATGCAGTCGGTCAGCACACTTTCCACCACACATCTGGAGAAAAAGAATTACTTAGAAGTATAGAGGTGATGAGAATGTCACCATTTCTTAGGAACATAGGAAGTAGGAACAGGAGTAGGCCAAAAATGGCCCATCGAGCCTGCTCCGCCATTCAATACGATCATGGCTGATCTAATTTATGACCTAACTCCACCTACCTGCCTTCTCCCCATATCCCCTAATTCCTCTATCATGTAAAAATTAATCTAACCAAATTTTAAATATGTCTAATGAAGCAGCCTCAACCACTTCCCTGGATAGAGAATTCCAAACATTCACTACTCTCTGGGAAAACTATTTTTCCTCATCTCTGTCCTAAATCTACTCCCCCGAATCTTGAGACTGTGTCCTCTCGTTTTAGTTTCCCCGGCCATCTAAAACAGCCATTGTTATGTATAGACAAAGATTGCTTATGTCCTCACATTCTTGATTGGACCCATACACTGAGGAAAGAAATTTTGAGGCTCTGCCATATTTTCCATCACTCAATAATAATTTTAGGGTGCCTGCTTTTAAACTTGAAAGGTAAAGCGGAAAGCTGAGAGGTTAGGGCGGTGCGGTTAGCGTGACACTGTTACAGCGCCAGCATTCGGGGTTTGAATCCCGGCGCTAGCTATAAGGAGTTTGTTCATTCTCCCCATGTCTGTGTTTCTCCCATCCTTCAAAGTGTACATCAATTGAGTATAATTTGGCAGGACGGGCTCATGGGCCGGAAGGGCCTGTTACTGTGCTGTATGTCTAAATTTAAACTTTAAAAAAAGCAAAATTGTACACTTCTGGGCCCAGGAACAATGGAACAATGCATTGATGAACGGATCCCTCAGAATCAGAAGTTCCAGACTCGATATGAAACCCTCCAACTTTAATCACTGCATGTATCAGAACTGACCATTTATGCTCCAGTCATCCATCCTTAAACTCGGTTCAAAGTTTGGTTATTCCTTCATCTGGGCTGCTGGTCCTGTAGTATAGCTCTCTTACTGGATTTACATAATAGAGAAGCCTTCATTCTCTATTTAGTAGAATGAGGGGGAATCTCACTGAAATACTTGGAAAGGCATGGACAGAATAGATGTTGAAAGGTTGTTTCCCATGGTGGGACAAGAGAGCACAAATTCAGGATTAAAGGGCGTCCACTTTAAAACCGATGCGGAGGATCTTCAGCCAGAGGGTGGTGAATCTGTGGAATTTGTTGCCACAGTCAGTTGTGGAGGCCAGGTCATTGGAGGTATTTAAGACAGAGATTGGCCAGGGCATCAAAGGTTATGGGGAGAAGGCCAGGCAGTGGGGCTGAGTGGGGAAAATGGATGAGCTCATGATTAAAAGGCAGGGCAGACTCAATGGGCTGAATGGCCTATTTCTCCTCCTATGTCTTTTGGTCTTAGGTTTTGACACAACATGTCAATGATTCTTTCCCCCCCCCCACCCCCACCCACTTCCACTCTCGATTCTGCTTGATCCACTGAGTTCCTTGAGCAGATTGTTTTCTGATCCAGGTTCTAGCATTTGCATTCTCTCGTGTCTCCAACATTGTTGAGTTTAATTACTCTCCTAGGTAGTCCAGAAAGCCCTTCAAGTTCTCTGGATTCCATTGTAACTGCTGGACTTAGCAACAGCCCTCATACTTGAAAAATGGTTAACAAAATATCTAGAGTATTATGAATAAAAATTTGAGTGTGTGAAGCAGCTTGGAAAGCTGAGGAGTGACCTTCGAGGTATGAGAGGCATAAATAAAGTGAACAGTCAGTCTTTTTATCCAGGGTAGGGGAGTCTAAAACCAGAGGGCATAGTTGAAGGTGAGAGAGAAAGGATTTAAAAGTGACCCGAGTGGCAATTTTTTTGCATACACAGGTTGGTAGATGTGCAGGATGAACGGCTGGAGGAAGTGGTGGAGGCAGGTACAGTTGTAATGTTGAGAAGACATTTGGACAAGTGTTCAGATAGACAACTTGGTCGACATGGAAGAGTTCGACTGAAGGGCTGGTTTCTATGCTGTATTACTCTACAGAGCTGTCATTTTAAAACATGTTGCAAGATCTCGGAATTTAATCTGCGTACACACGTCGGGACTATTTTCAGATGCATTCTATTTTTACTTCAAGCCTTTCCTGAGAAAGTTGTTCTTTGGTTTGCATAGTAGTTCTTGCTCGTTGGCCTCTGAGATGGACTTGAAACACCTTAAGCCCTTCTTGCCATTTTTTCTCATCTGCTTTCTGATTATTGCACTTTACTTCATCCTTGAAGCTATTGTTCACAGCGGACCGTTCACTGACCCCCATTTTTTTGAAAAGTTTGACCGTAAATTAGGCAAACCAACCTCTTTAAACTGGACTGGGATGAGATGATTGGATTTGAGCAGGACATTTCTTCAAAAGCTCTTTTTTTTTAAAAAAAAAACAAGCTTATCAAATTTCAGCAGTGGTTTTGTTCAAGTTCCAGGATTATTACCGTGTACTGCATAATCTGGTGAGTCCAACATGGTGCGAGATTGCAGAGCGCTGAAGTACAGAGGGATCTGGGTATCCTTGTGCACACTTCAAAAAAGGGGGCAAGTCATTTAAAAAATGAATAGAACATTGTGAGCTGCTGCAAGAGGAACTGAATGCTGATGTTGGGGCGGCACGGTCAACGCAGCAGTTAGCGCAACACTGTTACAGCGCCAGCGACCCAGGTTCATGTCTGACGCTGTCTTTAAGGGGTTTGTACATTCTCTCCTTGTCTGTGGGGGTTTCCTCTGGGTGCTCCAGTTTCCTCCCACCCTTCAAAATGTACGGGGATTGTAGGTTAATTGGGTGCAATTAGGCAGCATGAGCTCGAGGGCCGGAAGGCATAAGGGTAGGGAACCGTGTAGTAGGCCTAACTTTAAGCAACCTTGATGGAAACACAGGATCTGGAGGGATCTTGGCTGGCTGTATGTGAAGAGGGAATTTCTTGTGTAAGAGCAGAGGAACAAGCATCACAAATTTTTTTTTCCCCCTGAGGGTTGTGAACCTGTTGAACTCTTGCTGTAAAGGCGGTAGAAGCAGAGATCGATTGTGGATAAGCAAGCTAATGAATGAAAGTGTAATGGAGGATAGAAGGGAGTGTGGTTGAGGTTATGATCAAATAAATGTTGGAAGGGAAGGTGACCTACACTAGTTCTAGTTCATATGTTCCATTTCCAGCTAAAATATGATTTATGAGCTCTGCAGCGCTGATGACTATAGACAGCAAGGCAACGCCTTCCCTGTCGTAAAAAGCTTTGTTCATCGGTGACATGAATGATACAGATTTTATTGTATGCGTGCATGTATTTGTATGTTAGTTAAATTATTTTGTCTCAAATTACATTTACTCTGTGGAAGCAGGCCATTTGGTCCGTCCAGTCGATTATGTCATTGACTCTTGGTTAGCTGCATCTTTTGGATGGCACCCATGGTGGATGAAGTCGTAAATGGAGTGGGCTGTTTAGTTGAAATGTTTGAGCAGTTGTGGAGCAGTTATTCAGTTGGGAAAATGACAAATATTCCATTACTCACCTTATTTCAATATGTAGATATGGAAGAGCCTTATAATGAAGAAAATCAGTATCACATTGAGGCTTTTACTTGGATGTGTTTGGTCCAGATAAGTGAATAGCCCAGGAGTTTTCTGCAGGGAGTTTTCAATAGTCACAAAATTGTAATATACGTGATTGACATATGACAGACAAAAGTTGAAGTATAAGGAGTCACCCTGATGCACCTAACAATAGAAGAAAGGGAAGCAAAAGAGAATCCCTTCAGAGAATCTGATGGTCCAAACTCCTCTTTGATCCATTGGCAACCCGAGCTCCGGATCCAAACCTCTGGAACGATCGGGGAATCTTTCTGCACCCGAGGCCCCCCTTCAAGATGCCCCTCAGCATCCTCTTCAGTTCAGATGCCATCAACCTCTTGATTTAAAGTTGACCCACTGGCTGAGCACTGATGGCTACTGTGGAATAAGGTTTCAAACTTATTCCACACCTTGGTAGAATTTATTCCCAACTTTACACACGAGCTGATGCTTTTTTTTTACATTATTCACTCGGTTCCAAGAGTGGCCACGCATTCTCTGTCCATTCCCTTGAATACCTTCCTGTCCCCAGTAGGAGCTGGAGTTGTGCCATTTTCCAGATCTTTATGAAGAATCCAGTTCACCCATGGTGGCTAAAAAGCAACCATCTGGATAAAGCCTGGGAATAAAATTAGATCTTTCTGAATTATAAGTCAGCTTGTGCCTTGCAAACCCTTGGCCTTTCAATATAATCAATTCTGCAGTTATCTCTTACAGCATTTGGTTGTGCAATTTAAATAATGGAAAAGCGCACTGGTTACAGGGGAATGTTATCTATGTTTCAGTGTAATGTATGAAGAACCACAGGCAATTGAAGGATTGGCAGAAGCACTGGACACTCGCCAACAGAACACTGGAGCAGTGAGTATTGGCTTCAAATGTTTCCTGTGCACGGCCAGTAAATGTAATTTGTGAATTTCTATGGATTGGCCAAGTCTTTTGGAATTGTTGGTCCAAAATATGTTTCCGTTTATCAAACCAAACAGAAATTTTCAGCTTTTTGAAAACAAACTATTCTGATTTTACTGTATACCCGTTGTTTTCTAATGAAATGTGTTTCTTGAGGCGATAAAGCAATACATGGTGTCCTCGAAATGTGGGATTTGACTGATTGGCTCCAAGACGGTGTGTTTTATTCAAACTAATGAGTTGCTGTGCAAGCTGAAGCCATGGTGATCAATGCTACTGCACCGGCAATGACTTTGAGATAGGAGGGG
Organism: Narcine bancroftii; assembly: GCF_036971445.1. NCBI lineage: Eukaryota > Metazoa > Chordata > Chondrichthyes > Torpediniformes > Narcinidae > Narcine > Narcine bancroftii. Next base: position 70,673,040 of record NC_091481.1, read on the forward strand.
ATATGCTGTAAACTGTTTTCATCAAGCAATCAACTTATTTAAGAATCGTGTCAGAGGAAATGGTTAACAGACTACAGTACCAACTACAGCAAATACAAGTGGTCCAGATGAAATTATGATTATTTTAACTGAAAGATGAATCAAACTTGTTATTTTCAAATTCAAATTTATTATCATCCGATTGGACAAGTCCAACCCGACGAAACAGTGTTCTCTGGTCCTCGGTTCAAAACATGCAGACACACAACACATACAGACAATCAGTACATATATAGTATGTGTGTAAGGTTAAAGTTTATTATTATCATACAATTGTAAAGTACAACTGGACGAAACAGTGTTCTTCGGTCCTGGGGGTAAAAACATGCAAACACATATATATAGATATAGCACATATATTTTCAAGTGATTTATATGCAGTAAATATACAGGTATGCACTGCCTAATGTCCGTTCAGGCAACATCCCTGGTCCCATAATTATTCAATGACTGTGAGGAAGTTGGCAGCAATTTAGAAAAAGCAATCGCTAGCTATAGGAAATTGTAAACTGAATACCCACTGATCCGTCTGCCTTGTTCTCTCCCCAGAGTCCTATGTTCATCCCCATACGGATTCCACTGTCCTGTGTCCATCCCCACACTGATCCCAGTGCCCTGCTTTCTCCCCACAGCCCTGTGTCGGTCTTCACACTGATCCCACTGTCCTTCACTCTCCCCACAACCCCATGTCACTCCCCACATTGATCCCACTGCCCCGCTCTCTCCCCACAGCCCTGTGTCCGTCCCCACACTGATCTCACTGCCCCGCTCTCTCCACACAGCCCTGTGTCCGTCCCCACATTGATCCCACTGCCCCGCTCTCTCCCCACAGCCCTGTGTCCGTCCCCACACTGATCTCACTGCCCCGCTCTCTCCCCACAGCCCTGTGTCCGTCCCCACACTGATCTCACTGCCCCGCTCTCTCCCCACAGCCCTGTGTCCATCCCCACACTGATCCCACTGCCCCGCTCTCTCCCCACAGCCCTGTGTCCATCCCCACACTGATCCCACTGCCCCGCTCTCTCCCCACAGCCCCATGTCACTCCCCACACTGATCCCACTGCCCCGCTCTCTCCCCACAGCCCTGTGTCCGTCCCCACACTGATCTCACTGCCCCACTCTCTCCCCACAGCCCTGTGTCCGTCCCCACACTGATCTCACTGCCCCGCTCTCTCCCCACAGCCCCGTGTAACTCCCCACATTGATTCCACTGCCCCGCTCTCTCCCCACAGCCCTGTGTCCGTCCCCACACTGATCTCACTGCCCCGCTCTCTCCCCACAGCCCTGTGTCCGTCCCCACACTGATCTCACTGCCCCGCTCTCTCCCCACAGCACTGTGTCCATCCCCACACTGATCTCACTGCCCCGCTCTCTCCCCACAGCCCTGTGTCCGTCCCCACACTGATCTCACTGCCCCGCTCTCTCCCCACAGCCCTGTGTCTGTCCCCACACTGATCCCACTGCCCCGCTCTCTCCCCACAGCCCTGTGTCCGTCCCCACACTGATCCCACTGCCCCGCTCTCTCCCCACAGCCCTGTGTCCGTCCCCACACTGATCCCACTGCCCCGCTCTCTCCCCACAGCCCTGTGTCCGTCCCCACACTGATCCCACTGCCCCGCTCTCTCCCCACAGCCCTGTGTCCGTCCCCACACTGATCTCACTGCCCCGCTCTCTCCCCACAGCCCTGTGTCCGTCCCCACACTGATCCCACTGCCCCGCTCTCTCCCCACAGCCCTGTGTCCGTCCCCACACTGATCCCACTGCCCCGCTCTCTCCCCACAGCCCTGTGTCCGTCCCCACACTGATCTCACTGCCCCGCTCTCTCCCCACAGCCCTGTGTCCGTCCCCACACTGATCTCACTGCCCCGCTCTCTCCCCACAGCCCTGTGTCCGTCCCCACACTGATCTCACTGCCCCACTCTCTCCCCACAGCCCTGTGTCCGTCCCCACACTGATCCCACTGCCCTACTCTCTCCCCACAGCCCTGTGTCTGTCCCCACACTGATCTCACTGCCCCGCTCTCTCCCCACAGCCCTGTGTCCATCCCCACACTGATCCCACTGCCCCGCTCTCTCCCCACAGCCCCGTGTCACTCCGCACATTGATTCCACTGCCCCGCTCTCTCCCCACAGCCCTGTGTCCGTCCCCACACTGATCTCACTGCCCCGCTCTCTCCCCACAGCCCTGTGTCCGTCCCCACACTGATCTCACTGCCCTGCTCTCTCCCCACAGCCCTGTGTCCGTCCCCACACTGATCTCACTGCCCCGCTCTCTCCCCACAGCCCTGTGTCCGTCCCCACACTGATCCCACTGCCCCGCTCTCTCCCCACAGCCCTGTGTCCGTCCCCACACTGATCTCACTGCCCCGCTCTCTCCCCACAGCCCTGTGTCCGTCCCCACACTGATCTCACTGCCCCGCTCTCTCCCCACAGCCCTGTGTCCGTCCCCACACTGATCTCACTGCCTCGCTCTCTCCCCACAGCCCTGTGTCCGTCCCCACACTGATCTCACTGCCCCGCTCTCTCCCCACAGCCCTGTGTCCGTCCCCACACTGATCCCACTGCCCCGCTCTCTCCCCACAGCCCTGTGTCTGTCCCCACACTGATCCCACTGCCCCGCTCTCTCCCCAAAGCCCTGTGTCCGTCCCCACACTGATCTCACTGCCCCGCTCTCTCCCCACAGCCCTGTGTCCGTCCCCACACTGATCCCACTGCCCCGCTCTCTCCCCACAGCCCTGTGTCCATCCCCACACTGATCTCACTGCCCCGCTCTCTCCCCACAGCCCTGTGTCCGTCCCCACACTGATCTCACTGCCCCGCTCTCTCCCCACAGCCCTGTTTCCGTCCCCACACTGATCCCACTGCCCCGCTCTCTCCCCACAGCCCTGTGTCCGTCCCCACACTGATCCCACTGCCCCGCTCTCTCCCCACAGCCCTGTGTCGGTCCCCACACTGATCTCACTGCCCCGCTCTCTCCCCACAGCCCTGTGTCCGTCCCCACACTGATCCCACTGCCCCGCTCTCTCCCCACAGCCCTGTGTCCGTCCCCACACTGATCCCACTGCCCCGCTCTCTCCCCACAGCCCTGTGTCCGTCCCCACACTGATCTCACTGCCCCGCTCGCTCCCCACAGCCCTGTGTCCGTCCCCACACTGATCCCACTGCCCCGCTCTCTCCCCACAGCCCTGTGTCGGTCCCCACACTGATCTCACTGCCCCGCTCTCTCCCCACAGCCCTGTTTCCGTCCCCACACTGATCCCACTGCCCCGCTCTCTCCCCACAGCCCTGTGTCCGTCCCCACGCTGATCCCACTGCCCCGCTCTCTCCCCACAGCCCTGTGTCGGTCCCCACACTGATCCCACTGCCCCGCTCTCTCCCCACAGCCCTGTGTCCGTCCCCACACTGATATCACTGCCCCGCTCTCTCCCCACAGCCCTGTGTCCGTCCCCACACTGATCTCACTGCCCCGCTCTCTCCCCACAGCCCTGTTTCCGTCCCCACACTGATCCCACTGCCCCGCTCTCTCCCCACAGCCCTGTGTCCGTCCCCACACTGATCCCACTGCCCCGCTCTCTCCCCACAGCCCTGTGTCGGTCCCCACACTGATCTCACTGCCCCGCTCTCTCCCCACAGCCCTGTGTCCGTCCCCACACTGATCCCACTGCCCCGCTCTCTCCCCACAGCCCTGTGTCCGTCCCCACACTGATCCCACTGCCCCGCTCTCTCCCCACAGCCCTGTGTCCGTCCCCACACTGATCTCACTGCCCCGCTCTCTCCCCACAGCCCTGTGTCCGTCCCCACACTGATCCCACTGCCCCGCTCTCTCCCCACAGCCCTGTGTCTGTCCCCACACTGATCCCACTGCCCCGCTCTCTACCTACAGCCCTGTGTCGGTCCCCAAATTGATCCCTACTTACAAATAAAAAGTTTACAGATACACTACAGTATCCCATATAGCTTTGCTGAGTATATAATATGGTGTTCGCACTATGTCCACGTCGCAGAATGTATCGTGGATGTTAAGCGGTCATACCTGTATACAAATAATAAATATTGTTAAATAGTGGAGTCTCAGAGGGTTTGTATGAGCAGTTCCTTTGGTCGTTCAGCAGTATCACTGCCCATGGGAAGAAGCTGCTCCTCATCCTGGTGGTGCTGGCTCTGATCCTCCTGTATCTCTTCCCCGATGGGAGCAGCTGAAAGATGCTGTGTGCAGGATGGAAAAGGTCTCAATGATTTTGTGAGCCCTCTTCAGACAATGATCGCTGTAGATTACATTGATGGGAGGAAGGGAGACCCCAGTGATCCTATCTGCCACTCTTATGGTCCTGTGGATGGACCTCTGATCCAATGCTCTACACTACAGCAACCACACCACACTGTGATGCAACTGGCCTGGATGGTCTCGATAGAGCTTCTGTAGAAAGTCGAAAAGATAGTGGCCGGTATCCTTGCCCGCCTCAGTCTTCTCAGGAAATTCAGTCACTGTGGCGCCTCTCTGACAAGTGAGGAGATGCGTGTCCATCATAAGTGGATTCCAAACAACTTGGTGCCTTTCGACATGATTGACAGCACATATACCCAAGCATTTCCATTCTTCCTGATGATAAAGAGCTCTTTCTTTTATAAAGATATCTCTTTATGCAGAAAATATCATGGTGGGAGGTCAGGTATCGCTCAACACCACTTGGCTTCCTTGTGCCCGATGGCACCTCTACTTCTTCCCCGATGGTAGCAGCAAGAACAGAGCATGTTCTGGAAGAGTTTGTGATTACTTAATCTTGAGAAACAGCTTGAAGTATTGTTTGTGAGATAGGGAGTGAGGAGAGCACTAGTGAATTAATAATTGCTTTGACATCTTTGCTAGTCCAGGTGCTTTACTGTTTTGGGCACTTCCCCCAAGCGTATTCACCTTGAGATGCACAGTTCAGTTATATTTTCTTTACATTTTCCATTTAATACCATCAAAGTTTATGAGGCAGTGGAGAGCGACTCTTGCTGACTTGTAATGTAGATGGTTCTTCTTAATACAAACTTCCTCAAGTCTGGCACTGAACTAAGTGTTTAGAACCTGTGGAAGTCGGCTTTATGGAGCATTCTGTGAAGGAGAGGGGTTTGGGGAGAGATGAAGGCACTAGTTTTAACGTGGGATTAAGAAAGTACCGGAAGAATGCAGGATTGTCAGAGATAGTGGTTGCATCATGTGAGAGTATTTCAACCAGATGATTGATTTTCTGAATACAATGGGCATGGGTGAACAAGACAGCGAGAGTTCAACAGTCCAGAGGAATCCCACAGATGTGCAAACTAGCTTGCAATCTATTTATTTATCAATCTATTTATTTATTTAAAATATATATTACTTTCCATTGTTCCACAGACGTTGGCTTGGGGCAGGAGAGATTCTGGCCTCTACTGTTTTAGCCAAGCATCCATTGACTATTGATCATCTATTCCATCATTGAAAAGATTACCAATGTAGTCTGTGACATGATGAGTGTTTAGTCAGTCACTGCTTCACAACTGAGTACAAACCCTGCCTTATACTGTGTCCTTCCATACGTCTCTCGCTTCCCCAAATACTGCAGGGAATTGTAATGCATGTCGCTGAGATGAGCTAACTTAACAAATCTATATCGATCAGACTTACAATACTCAGCGGTGACTTGTTATTTTAAAAGATGAAAATAGTCTTGTATAATGATTGTGTGAACTTTTGTTTTTAATCGAGTAATTTCTCTGAATTAGATGGAGAATATATTTAAAGAACACCCAACAATAGACAACTGGATGTTAAACAAAGGAATGGTGAGAGTTCACCATGTGCTCTGAGTAGACCAGCTGGGATTCTTCAGGGCCTCAAACTCTGGATTGACTTGGTGATGTGGCAGGCAGTGTTGGGGAATAAGCTTGCTTTGGGTGACATGGGTGATGTCTTCAATCTGCTGCCGGAAGCTTTGTGCTTTGCAAGATTTAAAAAGATGTTGGGAAACTACAGAATAATGGGATGTCTTGTGCCTTTCTTGCCTCTACCCTCTACAAAATCCAGGTTCAGTTTTCTTTTTCATGCTAAACATAAAGCATCTTAACAAGGCACAGAGTGCATTTGGGATTTTGAATCTTACAACACAGTATTCACAGCCTTGGACAAGTTATTCATTCCACTCATCTACGGTATGCAGTTTGTGTGGTTTTTTTATATATAGGAGTTTCTTCCCACTCTTTCGTTTGATTCCAGCCTAACCAATTCTTTTCTCCTTAATTTTTAAAAACAGTAACAGGCCCGTGCTGCCCCAATTAATCGACAAGCCCTGAACGTTTTGAACAGTGGGAGGAAACCCACGCAGGCATGGGAAAACATACAAACTCTTTATAGACAGCGCCAATTTGAACCCTGGTCCCGGTTGCTGGTGCTCTCGATACTAACCATACCGTCCCTATGAAGTTACAAGTTATATAGTTGGAAAAGGAGGATTCTAAGCCAATTTCATAGACAAATGTAAGAGGAGGGAATAAAGAAGTAACCAATAAGCATGAACCATTAGTCAAATTACATTATTAAAATGTAATCACCAAACCAAGGTTAATGATCTTCTCTTTGACCTGTATTGCTGAGTACCTTTCTGAGCATCTCAAGACAGTGGAGAGGAATGGGAATGTAGCTTGTCCTAATTAAATCCTACAACCCCCTTTGTCTTTGTGTAGTGGCTTGGATCAGAAACTTTACTGAAGTTCCTCTTTTGTCCTTTTACAATTCCATTCACTTCACCACAATCAAAATAGTTTATTTTTTAACCTTCCAAGTTATTTTTTTTTATTTTAAATGATCACATCCTAAATATTTCATTCATTTTATATTTTATGGCAAATAATTATTGTTAAGCCTGTACATAATTCTTCCTCCTCTCAAATTGATTTATTTGTCAAGTGCTTCTGGTCTTCAGAGACTGAAAAGTAATTCATTGATGCAATCCGAGTATTGTTAACTGTGTGAATCCAGGCAAGTGAATGTCTCCATACTGCTTCTTATAACTGAATCAATACAACTTGGGTGGGTTTTTTTTAAAGAAATGGGAGCAAGCTTGATTCTATTTTGCTTTATTGGGAATTTCTGTTTTATTTCAACAGCCCTTTCATTTTAACCAAAGTTGAAGAACAGAACAGGCTCCTGTAAGAAATGCTAAGTACTTGCAACCCCCACCCCAATGCAAAGTCCGGATCATTCTTGGGCATTCACTTGCAGTGATTGACTTTCAGATAGAAAATGACTATTTGTGGATGGGGTTGTCTAATGTGTAGTTACTCCTGGAATTTAATCTTCCTCAAGGAGCAGTGTTTTTGCAAATGGAAAATCTTAGATGCATGTCAATCCTACTGAAGGTATTTTCAGATTTCCAAGCTACTACTGAAATCACAACGTATGTGTTAATTTCTGCTTTGAGATTAATGGACTGAAGATCTGTGCATTAGCTGCTGGAAATTGCATTCAACCACCTCCAGCAAGGCGTAACTTTAAGGCTACTAAAGTTATTTCCCCCCCCCGCCCCAAAGGTGTATGTCCAGAATACTAAAATATTCTTCTTTGGCTTGGCTTCGTGGACGAAGATTTATGGAGGGGGTAAATGTCCACGTCAGCTGCAGGCTCGTTTGTGGCTGACAAGTCCAATGCGGGACAGGCAGACACGGTTGCAACGGTTGCAGGGGAAAATTGGTTGGTTGGGGTTGGGTGTTGGGTTTTTCCTCCTTTGCCTTTTGTCAGTGTTGGACAAGGCCATTTTGAGGGTTAGTTTTCTTCGGTCTTGCTATTTGTTCAAATCTGTCAGATCAAAGACTCTGCCATGCAAATCCTCTGTGATCAGAGTCGTCACCCCAGTCCAAATTCTAATGGCCATGGATCCACAATAGACAACTGCCAACAGTTTGAAGCTCTATTCAGCATGAGAAGTTCACGGTTGTTAATGATACTTCAGAAATTAAGGTTTGAACAAGGGGAGTCTGAATAGAAGGGGAGAGTTTTACTTTACACAAAAATGCTGGAGAAACTCAGCAGATCACGCAGCATCTATAGGAATTAAAAGGAAATCAGCTTTTTGGGCCTGATCCTCGCCCTAACCCTGGGCCCTTCACGAAAAAGGTCAAAAATCAAGCAAGCACCTGAATAAAAAGGTGGGGGAAAGGAGAAGAGCACAGGCTAACAGGTAAGAGGGAACTAGTGGATACAGGTGCGTGGGTAGAAGATGTTTGGGGAGAGGGCAGAGGGATAGATCTCTGGTAGGAGAAGGAAAGGAACAGTGGTCAAGAAAGGGAGACAGAGGGAGGGAAAGATAGAGCGAGACCACATGTACTTCAAACATTCCATGTTTAACTAAAGGTCTGATTATGACTTTGGTATCCGAGACGCAAATGTAAATTGTCAGTCATGTATGTTGATGCAAGACTCTGGCTGTTGTCAGTGCAGAGCTGGGCATTTGGCCCAACCCAGTCCATATATTATACCTTTCCTCATGTGGGGCTTGTGGTATAGTCCACAAAAATCTGTGCGAGTGGCTGGTGTTACTCTGTGTGACTGCATTTGAGGATTCCGAATCGAGCAGTTTCCCTAGGAAACTCATCCTTCAGGTGAGTTTCAATTCGAGTATTGGGTGACGTGGCTGCAGCAGTGGTGAGATGGGAAAGGATCAATCCAGCAGCTTGTGGCTTTGGATCTGTGGCCAGAAATGGTAGGTGTTACTTTTGTAAAGCTGAACATCTAATGGTGGAAAGAGAAGGTGGTGATGAATAGAATAACCACAAATGAGTAGGTCCTCTTTCCTTAGAATAATTATCTTAAAACCTAAATGATCTCATCATCACCTTCTCTTACCAGCTTGCCTTTTCTCCAGTTGATTTTCTTTTAATTTGCTATTTATTTCAGAATATTGATCAATCTGGCATATACGTTTCAGTTTTGTGAAATCAATTGTAATTTATTTTGGAAAGCAAGGTATCAAATTCTTGGGCATCCATGAGTGTCACAAGGGGCACTTGGTTGAAAATGGCCATTTTCTAAAATCTTTAACAGAAATAAAATGCAGATGAAGCATAAACTAATTGAAATGAATTTTGTACCTTGCTTACATGTGGATTTGTTTTTTTTTTAATTAATTTTGAGTAATTTAGCTTTGTTTAACTTCCTCGTGCCCTTCCCCCTTTGTGTAACAGATTCCAGTCACTCAGGCAAATCTAATGGATGACATTGAACAATGGCTGTCCACAGATGTGGTGAGATACATGGGCTTTGTTTTGCATTTTTAATTCAAACTTGCAGAATCTGTAACAAACATAAATGCGATGGAATTCTGACTTTGAGCAGTGACTGAACAGCATTTCCCATCCCGACTAGAGATCCCAGTCTTTGTTTTCCATTTTCCCAACCCTTCCCTGGCCAGGCAAGCAAATTGATGTTTGTTGGTGCCGTTCCCTCCTGCTTTAGCTCAGTAAGGGACATAATACTCATTCAACGCACAGGCAAGACTGAGCTCTGTGTTCATTCCAAGCTGATGCCCGCTCATCGTGATCCACACAGCCTGGAGAGATCCACTGCTCAGACCCTGGTCTATGCTTGAATCGGTTGCTCTTTCTGCAGCTGGACGAGATGGCAGTACAATTTTGGCAAATACCTCATTCTTTTCCCTGCCACAGTGGTCCAGGATTTCCAACCCAATTATGGTGTGGCAGACCTTGCTTGTATTATTTAAGAATGGGGACTATGTGAGCACTGAATCTTCCTCCCACCTCCCCCCCTCCCCCCACCATGACCAAATCAGTCACACTTAAACACACGCAGGTCCACTACCTAGTGAATCAGTGTCTGATAAGCCATTGCCATAAGTGGGAGCTTCAAGTTCATTTGTGCCCTGATAGAATATATTGAAACATTAGCTTTAATCGTGATTAAGGTCAGCACTTTACTTTTTCAGATTTAAAGTGAAAAGGTGTCTTTATCTTGTACTAAAGGAGGAAGAGCTGCTTTTTTTCTCACCCATTATTTGTCCTTAATCGTAGAAGTGTTAGAACTGCCATTCTAAAGCTGGAACCTACTGATGTAGGAATTTTGGACCACTTCAAAGCTAGTGCTTTGAAGCGTGAGGCAAAGGGATTTAGGGAAAATGCTTAATTCATTAGAAGAATTGCATTGTCTGTGAAGATGGTATGGATAACGTAGCAGTTAGCGCAACGCTTTTCCAGCGCCACCAATCTGGATTGAGGTTCAAATCTGGTGCTGTCTGTAATGAGTCTGTACATTCTCCCCGTCACCCATGTGGGTTTTTCCTGGGGACTCTGGTTTCCTCTAAAACGTACCAGGGGTGTAATTGGGCAGTTGGGTGTAATTGGGCAGCAAGGGCTCGTGGGCCAGAAGGGCCTGTTACTGTGCTGTATCTCTTTTTAAAAAAAAATGTTTAAATGAACATTCTCAAAAAACGAGAGCCCCTGCAGGTTAAAAACAAAAGGGATTTGGAAACTGTGAGCACTTGGGATTGTGGCCTACAGAGGGCTTTCAAAGCAGTAAGTTCCCTTGGGGACGCAGAGGTCATTCTCCCAGGTTTTTGGGAGAAATATGCATTTTGAAATTTAAATTTATTTACAACACAGTAAATTTAAATGGCCATTTAAACCCATGTCACCCATTTACGCCCACATTGACTTACAATCCCCATATGTTTTAGAGAGCGGGAGGAAACCAGATCACCCGGGGAAAACCAACGGAGACATGGGGAGAACGTACAAACTCCTTACATACAGTTTGGATTCGAACCTGCATCGCTGGTGCCGTAACAGCATTGTGCTAACTGCTGGGCTAATTGTGTCTGGGGCTGAATGCATGTACGGCTCTGCTGTTGTGATTGGAGGTTTCTCTCCCCGTATAGAAAAAGTCTTTATCACTCTACAAGGGGCATTTATCCCACTAACCTCAGCTGCCTCCATCAAGGACAAGTGTACGTGAAGAATGAGAGAGGCTTTGCTTTCCTCCAAGTAGATCATTCAGAACATCTGAGATCTTTTTCACTCCCTGACCCTGCCATCAGCATCTTTCCCTTGGCTTCCAATGGTGGAGTCACTATTATGACAATAAATCCTTTGAGAGTTGGTGAGATGATATTTCAGGTTTCGATCCACTGCAACTGAGGGACGCAGCCAACATTCAATTCTGTTGCAGGCTCTGTACTCAATAGAAAACTAATTATGATCCTGCATGTTATTTTTTTAGACAAACAGTACAGTAATAGGCTCATCTGGCCCACGAGCCCGTGCTTCACAATCACACCCAATTAACCTGGTACATTTTTGAAGGGAGGAAACCGGAGCATCCAGGGAAAACCCACATAGACACGGGGAGAACATACAAACTCCTCACAGACAGCACAGGATTCAATCCCCTGTCCCGATCACTGGCGCTGTAACAGCGTCACGCTAACCGCTACACAAACCGTGTTTCTGACTTGTTTCATTCGATTCCACCAAATGTTCCCTGGCCATTTCAAGACTTGTCATTGGCCCTTGATGTGTTCACACCATCTGACAGAACTTATTTCTTTAATCTCCCAGGATTGCCCTAATGCTGGTAAGTCAAGCTGAGAGATGCAGTTTACCACAGATACTTCTGCTGCATGAGAGTGGTTGCAGTTTGAGAATAAAGGGGGCTGAGAGCTGTGTTGGTTTGGGTGGGGTAGTGATGAGGTGTGGGTGGGGTACAAGTGGCACCAGTGATCAGGGTGTGAGAAGGAAGGAATCCGAGTGGGCGGTAATGGGGTTGGGCTGGGAGAGGAAGGGAGCTGAAGAGAGAAAAATTTAGAGGCAAATGGGACCAGCATGGTTATCAGACCAAAGGGCCTGTTTCCATGCTGTTAAACTCCTTGTCTCCAGGGATGGGTTGGGAGTGGCAGAAGGAACTAATTTCTGGGTGTGGACTGGCAAGGAAGTCCACAATAAAGACAGCTCAAAAATACTCGTTTAGAATCTCACCACACAGAAGCAGCCACGTTGATATTTAATGGGATTAATTCTCTCTCCAGCCATCTTTTTGCTCTTATTATCCCGTAGATTTTGCTTTATCCTGCCAGCCAACTCCATATTCTGTTCTCCTTTTGCCCTTGTGATTTCCCTCTCATGTCCTCCTACACTAATCCTCATTTAATCTGGATTGATGTCAGCCTTTTTACTGACCAGAGTCTCTACCCCTCATCAACCAGGGTTTCTTTATTTTGCTCCCCTCACCTTTGCCCTCACAGGAACATTCCATGCCTGAACTCTTGCTGCCTTGCATGTAAAAAGATCCACTTTCCTGCCATCCCTCTACCTGCAAATATCCTCTCCCAATCAGCTGCTGTCGCATCCTGCATGATTGCTCCAAAATCAACCTTTCTCCAATTTTGAACCATCTTTTTCCATCACTCTGCCCACAATATAATGTTTGTGGTTCATTTAACACATGCCACCCTGTCCAAGGCTTTGCCCTCTGGGTTTTCTGGTCAATATTGGGGAAGTTAAAATCTGCCAGTAATACTATCGGTTATTTTTGCAGTGATTTGCCATTTCTACCCCCTTATTCCTGCTCCAACTCCTCGTCGGGGGCCTACATAACAGTTCCATCAAAATGATCTTTCCATTCTAAGTTCTACCTCTAGTTTCACTGGACAATCTCCCAAGAATATCCTCTCCAGCCATTTATTATGTCTTCCCTCATCAAAAAAGCAACCTCTGCCTCCACATCCTCCCTGCCTCATTTTCCCTGTTTCTCAGGTGCACCCATAGCATCTGAACATTAAACTGCCAGTCTTGGCCTCCTCTTGGCCATGTTTCTGCATGGTGATAATATTCCTGTCTTCCAAGCCATTGACCTGTCTGCCTGTCTATGTAATGGAGGAAACCGGAAAACCTGAAGGAAACCCCTGCAGACATGGGCATAACGTGCTGGATTCGAACCCGGATTGCTGGTGCTCTTTCAGCATTGCACTAACCGCACTACCCCATCTGGGTGCTCTGAGTTCCTTTGTCTGGAGGTGATATCCATCTCAGCCAGAATCTGAGATTCAATTTAACCCTAACCCAAATTCTTGTATTTGAAATAAATTAAACCACAGATCTTTCCTCTCTCTTTGCTGCCCTCCTTCTTTCCTGCCACTAAATTTCTCCCTCTGAGTACAGTATTAGTCCCCAACTTCTCATCTCCTCTCTGGGCCCCAGCCTCCTGCCAATCTACCTTAAACTTTCCTGAGTAGCATTGGCAAGAAGAAATCAGTACCGTTGAATCAAGATTTCTTGGATTGGATCCTTTTCTGAAGGCCAGTGGGGGAAAAAGAGCAGGACAGTGGGACCAACGAGATAGTTTCCAAAAGCTACAACAGACAAGAGTCAAATTACTAGTGTTGTGCTCTGCGATGCAATACCTGGTTCTTGGCCCACAGCCATGTCGTTGTTTATCTCACCCATTTTATTCAGCTGATTCCACTGAAAGAATGTCTAGGATTATATGATCTCCATGACTGCGCTGTGTTTATGACCCATAGTCCGATTTCCTCAGATGCTGTTAAAAATTAAATTTAGACACATAGCGCAGTAAAAGCCCCTTCCGGCCCATGGGCGAGTGCCGATTAACCTACATTCCCCCCCCCCCCCCCACCACATACATTTTGAAGGGTGGGAGGAAACCCATGCAGACGTGGGGAAGACATGCAAACTCCTTACAGACAACGCCAGATTCAAGCCAGGATCACTGGTGCTGTAATAGCATTGCGCTAACTTCTATGCTAACCGTGCCGCCCCAAATAACCATTATGTTAACCGTGCCACCCTCCAAATAACCACACTAACCGTGCCACCCTCCAAATAACCACACTAACCGTGCCACCCCCCAAATAACTGCTACGCTAACTGTACCACGTTTATAGCATTGAGATTTTCACCTAACATAGTGTATCTCACCATAAATACCATAGGTGCCTTGTAAGGGATTAATTAAGGTGGTATGTGAGTGGGGGGGAGAAAGGTTGCGAGCACTAACCTAAACAATTACAGCTTGAAGGTGACAAGTTTACGACGTGGATGTATACCATTCCTTTCTCAATGAGACTTTAAAGGAGAAAATTAAACTGAACCCAACTAAATGTCAGTACTGATGAAGTAATGTTGTGTTGTGTGAGTTGAAGTAACTTTGAGCTTGATGGCTTTGGATGACTCGGCCTGATATGAAACAGTAGCTGTAGGTGAGTAAGTTTGGAGAATCTGCAATTCTGATCAAGAAGATGTTCCATTATAGATGTGGGATTTGAATCCACATCGCTTTGATGCTGTTCACTGCATCCTTGTGTTGAAGCACACTGGGATTTGAGAGAAGTGGATTTAATCAGCATCTGAATCAGGCCATGTAATGAATTTATTCATTTTTGTTGGCTTCTGTCAAGACATTTGTCAGCTGTGGCAATAGCCATCAAGTCTAAAGTAGGATGTGACACATTGATGGGAAGAGCTGTCAGTGAATCAGCTGAACATTTGTATTAATTCATCTAGTTGGAAAAGGTTAGAGGCAATTTTGAAAGCAAAAGGAGAGAATTTTATATTTAGTACAAAGGAATGACTCAAATCTTTTCTATCATTTTAGAAAGGTGAATTGGGCAATGATTCTGAAGGAGTAACAAGTGAAGGTAATTTCTTTCTGCCCTCCTTTCACATTTTGTCCTTGACAATCATAACAATCTGTTTGAATAAGTACAGTAAAACCCCTGTTATCTGGAATTCAAGCAACCATCAAAAAAAATTATGGAAAATAAATAGATTAAAAAAATACGCAAGTTTAAAATTGGCATACACAATCTCAAGCAACCGGAAAATTCACTTATCTGGCATCGCCTAATCCTCAAAAGGTGCCGGATACTGGAGGTTTTACTGTAATTATTTTATGGTCTTCCTTTTAAATTTCTTAACGTATTTCTAACAAATTTTATAATCATAAATGTCACCTGGGGATCATCCAGCCAGATTCTGAGTTTAGTCTCAACATTCGACTTTTTTTCTTCACTCTTGAAAACTTGATTTAAAAAAGAATTTATATCATGTGCGCTGAAAACGCCATCGTCACTGGTCACATTCTAACATTGATCATTGATCAATCCCATCTCATTTGTATTGCTGCTTTTTTTCATTATACTATGAGGGTTCCCATCACCTGTCAAGGCTTCTATCAAAAGGTCACCAAAGATCTGCAAATAAAATATATTATCCCAAAATGTTGTTGTTGGTTTGGATTCTATAAATTAAACCGTAGCCAGATTTGAAGTACTAATTGGTTGCCCTTTTTCCCTTTTAAATTGAGTTCATAAATCCAAGTGCTGGTAATGGTCCAATCTTAGAATTTAACAATGAAAACATTTAGCTGGTACAACTCCTGGGGCTACTCAGACATGTACCCATCTTGACGTGTTTGTCAATTCCTTCCATTCTTACAGACGATAGTTCTCCCAAAGCCCATCACAATTCTCCACAACAAAAAATAGTCGATCTAAGAATTCTTCCAGCATTTTATCTGTTGGTTTTTAACCGCTTTCATCTTCCATTTCCCATAGGAAATGTTTAATTTTAATCCATCTTCAATTTCTCTCCTTTTAAATCACTTATCCTGACATTTTAAACCTGTTTAATTGTTAGTTTATTTGATACCTTTGTTCTTTTCTAGTATCCTTTGAGTGATTTCTGTGTGTGGGTTTCCCTTTGTCTAATTTTGCTTGAGACTGTTTATTGAGACCTCTTGAAACTAGACTCTAACATGGAAATTGCAAGATGATGAATACTCTCCCATCAGAAAATACATCTCAAAAAGGGGAGAAAATAACACTGTGTATATTCAAGAGGGAAATGTTTATGTGTATTTTTTTTAAAAAATACATCTCAATTCTTGGAGTCACGTGATGGAGTAGTGGCCGGACGGTGAACTCCAGCCCTCTCCAGAAAAGTCGGGAAAAACAAGAGAAAATACAAAGGTACAGAAATACATGTTAAAGAAAAGTGAGTATAAAGGTGGAAAGAAGATGGAGACAAAAGAAGAAAAATCAAAATCAACGGTAAGAAGAGAGGAAGAGAAGACAACGGAGGAAAAAGGTGAAGGCCTTACCTGTCCGAAGAGGCCCGCTGTGGAGAGAGGAGCCCACTACCTCAGGTCGGTAGAAAAAGAACTACAACAATGGCTCACAGAGCCGAGTAAAAGTGCGCATGAAAAAAAACACACCGACAGGAGGGGGGACCAGCTGGGGAGTCGATCTCCACAGCCGGCAACGACAGCTGCAGAACACCTGCAGCAAGAAGAGACCACAGAAGACAATAGAAACAAGAAAGAAGAGGAGGAAAGGGCACCAAAGAAACAACAGATGGCCAACCCAGAGGAAGAAGAAGAGGAAGAGTACAGTGAAATAGATGAAGGGAAAGGCAAGGTAAAGGATATACTTGCTATTGTTAGAGGATACATGGAGTCATTTAAAGAATGGCAAACACAGGAATTCAATGATTTAAGAAAAAGAATAAACAACACAGAAGAGAAAGTGAATAAAATAGATATGACCTTAACAGAAATGGGGAAAAAAATGGACAAGATGGAAGAACGGGCAGTAGCAGCAGAAATGGAGGTAGAAGACTTAAAAAAGAAATTGGAGGAATCTAATAAAAAAACTAAAGAGACACAAGAACTACTAGCTCAAAAAATAGATATAATGGAAAATTATAACAGAAGAAGTAACATAAAGATAGTGGGCCTTAAGGAAGATGAAGAAGGCAAGAATATGAGGGAGTTTATAAAAGAGTGGATCCCTAAGACCCTAGGATGTCCAGAACTACAGCAAGAAATGGAAATAGAAAGGGCACATAGAGCATTGGCCTCTAAACCACAACCACAACAAAAACCAAGATCTATTGTAGTAAAATTCCTAAGATATACTACAAGAGAAAAGGTACTGGAGAAGACAATGGAAAAAGTAAGAGAGGGCAACAAACAACTGGAGTAGAAAGGGCAAAAAATCTTCATTTATCCAGATATAAGTTTTGAACTCCTAAAGAAGAGAAAAGAGTTCAATACAGCAAAGGCGATTTTATGGAAGAAAGGCTATAAATTTACACTGAAGCATCCTGCGGTATTGAAAATATTTATTCCAGGACAACAAAACAGACTGTTCTCGGATCCAGAAGAAGCACGAAAATTTGCAGAACAATTACAAAAATAGACTGAGGGATGAAGACGGGTAATGAGAGTAAAAATGATCACGATTGATATGTATGTGGGTAAAGACAAAAATAGACTGAGGGATGAAGACGGGTAATGAGGGTAAAAATGACCACGATTGATATGTATGCGGGTAAAGAGGTATAAGAGTGAATAGAGACAATGGGCATACGGGAAAGTATCTGTAATTAGAGGAAAACATAGATAGTATAGACAAGAATTAATAAGGGAAGGTAATGGAATAGAGAGAATAAGGAGGGAATTAAAAGAGTGACCTTTGTGACATATGAAAAGTGAAATCTTTTCTGGGGGGGACTGGGTGGGGGAAAAGAGCGGTCACTGCAAAATCAGTTGACGCTTGCGAGTGGATTCGCAAATCCAAATGGAGAGGGGAGATGTGGTTGTCCGACAAGGGATAAAGGACAACTCAGGAGGGGAAGGGGAGATTGGGGATAAAGAAGATAGAAGTAGGAGAATAAGGAAAATGTTGGATGTTGTAGGAATGTTGTCTGGTAAAGAGATGAAAATAAGAAAACAGAAATGGAAAAGGAGGAAAGGTAAGGATGGAAAAATGGAAAGAGAAGATAAACAAAATATAAAATGGCTACGCTGAACTATATGACTTTAAATATTAATGGAATACATAACCAAATTAAAAGGAAGAAACTACTAAATTTACTGAAAAAGGAAAAAATAGATATAGCATTTGTCCAAGAAACACACTTAACTGAATTGGAGCACAAGAAATTAAAGAGAGATTGGGTAGGACATGTAACAGCAGCATCGTATAATTCAAAAGCAAGAGGAGTGGCTATATTAATTAGCAAAAATGTGCCATTTAAAATAGAAGAGGAAATAATAGATCCAGCAGGGAGATATGTTATGATAAAATGTCAGATATATTCGGAGCTTTGGAATCTACTTAATATATATTCACCTAACGAAGAAGATCAAAAGTTTATGCAAGATATCTTTTTGAAGGTAGCGAATACGCAAGGGAACATACTAATAGGAGGGGATTTAAATCTGAATTTGGATCCAAATATGGATAAAACGGGGAAAAAAATTAACAGGAAGAACAAAGTAACCAAATTTATAATTAAATCAATGCAAGAAATGAAACTTGTGGACATATGGAGGAAACAAAACCCAAAAGAAAAGGAATACTCATACTACTCGACTAGACATAAAACATACTCAAGAATAGACCTATTTTTGTTATCAGCTAGTATGCAGGATAGAGTAAGAAAAACAGAATATAAAGCGAGAATGCTATCGGACCATTCACCCTTAATACTGACAGTAAAGCTAGTGGACATCCCTCCAAGAATGTATAGATGGAGATTAAACCCCATGCTACTTAAAAGACAGGATTTTAGAGAATTTATTGAAAAACAATTAAAAATGTACTTCGAAGTAAATACGGAATCAGTGGAAGATAAGTTTATACTATGGGACGCAATGAAAGCATTCATTAGAGGACAAATAATAAGTTATGCAACCAAGATGAAGAAGGACTATAAACAGGAAACAGAGCAGTTGGAAAGGGAAATAGTAAACATAGAAAAAAAATTAGCAATAAAGGAAGATACAACCAAAAGAAGAGAATTGGCAGATAAAAAAATAAAATATGAAACATTACAAACATATAAGGTGGAGAAGAATATAATGAAGACAAAACAGAAATATTATGAACTAGGTGAAAAAACACACAAAATCTTAGCATGGCAGCTTAAGACAGAGCAAACTAAGAAAATGGTATTGGCAACAAGGAAAAAAGACAAACAAATTACATATAATCCAAAAGAAATTAAGGAAAACTTCAGAGAATTCTATGAACAATTATACCGAACTGAAAACGAAGGGAAAGAAGGGAAAATAGATGAATTTTTGACTAAAATTGAACTACCAAAACTACAAATAGAGGAACAAAATAAATTAACAGAACCATTTGGAACAGTAGAAATACAAGAGATAATAAAAAAATTACCAAATAATAAGACACCAGGAGAGGATGGACTCCCAATAGAATTCTACAAAACATTTAAAGATCTATTAATACCGCCCCTCCTGGATGTAATCAACCAGATTGATGAGACACAAAACTTACCAGATTCATGTAAAACAGCAATAATTACAGTGATACTAAAACAAGGGAAAGATCCACTCACACCAGCGTCATATAGACCAATATCTCTGCTAAACACAGATTATAAGATAATAGCTAAACTATTAGCAAACAGATTAGCAGAACAGGTACCGAAAATGGTAAATTTAGACCAAACTGGATTTATCAAAAAAAGACGCACAACAGACAATATTTGTAAATTTATTAACTTAATTCATGCAGTAGAAGGAAATAAAGCACCTGCAGTAGCAGTTGCTTTAGACGCAGAGAAGGCCTTCGACAGAGTAGAATGGAATTACTTGTTCAAAGTATTGCAAAAATTCAGTTTACCGGAGAAGTATATTAATTGGATTAAAGCATTATATAAGGGACCGTTAGCGAAAGTGACAGTAAATGGACATGTATCAAAGCAATTTAACTTAAGCAGGTCAACGCGGCAGGGATGCCCACTATCACCATTATTGTTTGCGCTAGCTATAGAACCACTAGCAGAATTGATAAGAATAGATAATAATATAAAAGGAATAAAAATAAAAGACAGGGAATATAAAATTAGTCTATTTGCGGATGATGTGATAGTGTACTTAACAGAACCAGAACTATCAATAAAAGAACTATATAAGAAA
Organism: Narcine bancroftii; assembly: GCF_036971445.1. Lineage (NCBI taxonomy): Eukaryota > Metazoa > Chordata > Chondrichthyes > Torpediniformes > Narcinidae > Narcine > Narcine bancroftii. The sequence goes on from NC_091481.1 coordinate 70,693,074, forward strand.
TTGAAGGAATATGGAGAAGTGTCGGGATACAAGATAAACGTAAATAAAAGTGAAGCAATGCCTATGAATAACGCGGATTTCTCAAAATTTAAGAAGGAATCCCCATTCAGATGGCAAATGCAGGCAATAAGATACCTAGGTGTACAAATAAACAAAAATCTAGGCCAATTATATAAACTCAATTACAATCCACTAATGAAAAAATTACAGGACGATTTAGAGCATTGGAAAGAGCTACCACTAACACTGATAGGAAGTATAAACTGTATTAAAATGAACATTTTTCCAAGGATACTATACTTATTTCAGGCATTGCCAATACAACTGACAGAAAAATTCTTCAAAGAGTTAAAGAAAATAATAAGGAAATTTTTATGGAAAGGGGGGAAACCGAGGATAGCACTAGATAAATTAACAGAATGGTATAAACAAGGAGGCTTAAATTGCCAAACTTCAAAAATTATTATAGAGCCGCACAATTAAGGTACCTATCAGATTTTTATCAAACAAGGGAAAAACCAGACTGGACGAGATTAGAATTAGATAAAATAGGGGAAAAGATACCTGAACACATATTATATAAATGGGACGAAAAATTGGTACAACATAGAACTTCTCCAGTATTACACCATTTCCTCAATATATGGAAGAAGATTCATGTAGAAAGAAATAAAACAAATTATCAATTACCAAAACTAATATTGACGCAAAATAAGCTACTCCCTTTTACAATAGACAATCTTTCCTTTAGAAAATGGGAAAAAAAAGGGATTAAAAGAATAGAAAATTGTTTTTCAGGAAGTAGATTCTTATCCTTTGAACAAATGAGAGATAAGTACAATATAACTGGAGATACAGCACTGGCATATTACCAACTGAGATCCTACTTGAAAGATAAATTAGGAAGCAATTTGAGTTTACCAGAGGGAAGTAACCTTGAATATGTGATTACAGATACAATGTTAATCAAAAGATTTATAACAAATATGTATATTAAACTGCAAGAAAAGGAGAATGAGGAAACAAATGGTAAAACTAAACAAAAATGGGAACAAGATTTAAATATAAAGATAAAAAAGGAAACATGGGAGAAATTATGTTCTGGAACGATGAGAAATACAATAAATACGAGGCTGCGTATGATACAATATAATTGGTTACACAGACTATACATTACACCGCAAAAGTTAAATAAATGGGACCCAACAGTATCTGATAGATGTTTTCGATGTAAAAAAGAAAGGGGAACAACAATTCATGCAATCTGGACATGTGAGAGAGTAGAAAAATTTTGGGATGATCTCAATCAGATATTAAATAAAATAACAGAAAACAATATACCAAAGAATCCAGAGATCTTTCTCCTAAGTAACATAAAAAATAAAGACTTTGGAATTGACTTGGAAGATGCACAAAAAAGATTTGTTAAGATAGCCCTAGCCGTAGCAAAAAAATGTATTATGTCAACCTGGAAATTGGAAGATAATTTGAAAATACAACAATGGTATATAGAAATGAATAAATGTATTCCATTAGAAAAAATAACATATAGTTTAAGAAATAATATTGAAATATTTGAACAAGTATGGGAGCCTTACATTAAATACAATAGCGAAAACCTACCGGGGACAAACATTACCTAAGTTGATGGAAGGAGAAGGAAAGAAAAGAATGGACTCTGTAGAATTTCTGATGTATTTTTGTTGATTGACAACATTGTCTGACAGAATTAATGCAACCTAGATTGTATACCTAAAATGGATGAGAGGGTGGGGGGGTGGCTTGGGAGGAGGGAGGGGGGGGAGAAAAAGTCACTGTAAATGTGTGAAAAAGAAAAAGTGTATATCATGGCTATTGTGATTTATGGTGTGAAAAATAAAAAAATTAAAAAAAAACATCTCAATTCTTTTAATATCTCCTATCAATGAACAGACTCTGCTTCATCTGAACATTCTAGTGATACTTGGCACATCTCACTGCATCTGTTTCTCCCCCCCCCCACCGCCCAAAAATCATTTGATCTGGGAGAATTTGGAAAATCTGTATATAAAAACCTGACCAAATTGAGGAAGAATCTAGGAAATTTCTCTGATTTCCCCCAAGGCATTTTAAAATTAATTAAATGTATTAAATTTTGACATACAGCATGGCAACAGGTGCTTTCAGCCTTCGACCCCGTGCCACCCAATTACATCCAATTGACCTGCAGCCCCCATATGTTTTGAATGGTGGGAGGAAACCGGAAAACCCGAAGGAAACCCCTGCGGACGTGGGCAGAACGTGCATACTCCTTACAGATAGCGCTGGATTCGAACCTGGATTGCTGGCGCTGTTTCAGCATTGCGCTAGCCCCGTCTGGGTGCTCTGAGTTCCTTTGTCTGGAGGCGATATCCATCTCAGCCAGAATCTGAGATCCAATTTAAGTGTGACCTTCAATAATCTGTGTTACACAAAATATAATTTTTTCTAAAGATGATTTTTCTTCCAGAGTTTGATAAGTTCCTGGAGGAGCGAGCAAAGGCGGCAGAGCGGCTGCCTACTCTTCCCTCGCCACCGACGGAGATCCCTGGCTCTGTTGCTGCATCCAAGAAGAAGCAGGAAAAGATGGAAGATGCCCTCTTTACCCTGTGAATCTGGACCCAGCCTCCTGCATGAAGGAACACACCAGGGTAGTTCCGAGCTGTCTCTCTGCTAGAAATCCAATTCTTGCTTCTGAATACGGGATGGTACGAAATTTTTTAAAGAAATACACACTTCCCAAGGGAAGTTTCAGTTTGAAAATGGATGTTTTAAAAAATATAATAATAAATCTTGGATGCTCAAAGAACTCCTGCAAATGGGAATCCCTTTGCTGAAGTTGTGGAGATGTCATTCTATTGCACGTTGAGTTAGGGGAGCAGTGGATTGACGGCTCATCAAACTCTTCACAAGTTAATTTAAAATGCAGATTCAAGAGTATACCTTTTTATGTATTCTTCTTCCTGAATTTAATGTGCATTATATTTATCTTTTGTAAGCTAAACTTAGAAATGGTCTCTAAACTGTAACTTATTCTACTTTAGCTTCGGTAGTGATATTATGTCATGAGACTTGAGGGCATATTGGGCAAATGATGCAGCCGGTTATGTTTGCTCTTAAAGTTGATTTCTGGGATCTCTTGAGTTTGAATTTCCTGGTTTGCAATTAAGTGTGCAACTGTATTGGCAACATTCTTTACATCTTCGATTTTGTTACCGATTCAGCACGTTGAAAGCTTTTGGATCAGGCCACATCAATCGGTCATTGCAGGGAACTAAAAGCTTTGAAGGGTCGCCAGCTCTCCTTGGTTCCCTTGGAGCCACTTGGAATTAACAACTCATCTCCCTGCAGCAAACAAATCCAAGAGAAAAATCACAGCAAATTAAAGCAGAATTTATTTTTTAAAATTCTTTTGAACACTTGTTTCTTGTGGTAAATTGAACATGGTACTGATCCAGATGTGCTTTGGTTATGACTAAGAAGGCTGCGTGCCTCGAAGGCGAACTGACAGGATGAGCAAATGTTCTGGTTGTTTTCTCTGGGGGTTTGTAATCAATCCTCTCGGAAACACAACAAGAGTTGGCAACCCTTAAAAAGGTATAAATACCAGACAAATTCTTTGTGGGTGGGTGGGCAAGTGGGTAGGGGAGAGAATGTATATTAACAAAAATAATTTAATGCAAAATAAATGTTTCTCAATGTTGAAACTGAGTAATTTGTGTCTCCCACTAAAATATATCAGCCTTCTATGGCAATAGAGGTATCAGAATGTAAAGCCGTGCATTGATATTCCTGGACACTTTCCACAAGATGTTATTTCACCATCTTTCCTTCTGGCCAAAGCATCTATTTCAGTGGGTTAATTTATAATTTTATTATCCACCTGCTTTATTGTGCTAATTCATTGTTAACAGCAAAATCACTCAGCCATGGGCAAGAAGGTACTTGATCAGTTGTAAGGAAATGTGTTCTATTTCAAAACAGATTTTCAAAATGAGACAAGTGTGAGGTGCTGCATTTTGGTAGGATAAACCAAGAAAGGGCATTTTCGGTGAATAGTAGGGCACTGAGGAGTGTGGTAGGACAGTAGGATCCGGGAATACAGGTACATATTTCCCTGAAAGTGGCATCATAGGTGGATGGGGTTGTAAAGAGAGATTTTGGCATATTGGCCTTCATAAATCAAAGTATCGAGTATAGGAGTTGGGATGTTATGATAAAGTTGAATAAGACATTGGTGAGACCAAATTTGGAGAATTGTATTCTGTTCTGGTTGTCAAACTACAGGAGAGATATCAGTAAGATAGAAAGAGTGCAGAGAAGATTTACTAGGATGTTGCCGGGACTTCAGGAAATGAGTTACAGGGAAAGTTTAAACAGGTTTGGGCTTTATTCCCTGGAGCGTAGAAGAATGAGGGGAGATTTAATAGAGGTATTTAATAGATGGACAGAGTAAATGTAGGTCAGCTTTTTCCACTGAGGGTGGGTGAGATACAAACCAGAGGACATGGGTTAAGGGTGAAAGAGGAAAAGTTTAGGGGGAACTTCCTCACCCAGAGAGTGGTTGGAGTGTGGAATGAGCTGCCAGCTGAAGTGGTGAATGCGAGCTCAATTTTAACATTTAAGAAGAATTTGGACAGGTACATGGATGGGAGAGGTGTGGAAGGCTATGGCTGGGTATAGGTCAGTGGGACTAGGCAGAAAATAGTTCTGCACAGATCAGAAGAGGCGATTGGCCTGTTTCTGTGCTGTAATGTTCTATGGTTTGTATGGAGACTGTATGATGTGACTTTATTTTTGTGTAAGATTTCATCCAGCAGAAACTAGGACCCTCTGCCAAGCCTTTCTATATAAAATAGGATACTTGGGGCTCTCCCTCAATCAGCTGCAGAGGATTAACAAGGGGCTTGAGGCCTGCCCATGTTAATGTTGAATAATGCAGGAGTTTACACCATTCAGTTTAAAAAGGGACCCAAACATGTAAACCTGAATAATCAACCTCTTACAAGCATTATTACATAATTTTGCATCAACAGATATGTTGTTACTGTAATTTTCACAAATATTTGATAACCAGATTATCACCAAGGCTCTCCTCAGTTTAACCAATATAAAAGAGTGATTATTTTCATAGGACTGCCTCGTGCTTGAGGAGCCTTCAAAGAACAGCATTTTGATGTACTGTTCTGGAAAATAATTACAGGATTTTGCTTCCTGCACACTTGTGGGTGCATTTTATAGGTTTCGGGCTGCTGATCACGAGAATCACCGTAAAATTTTCCTACTGCGTACCGTTTTTAGATTTAACCTATTTTCATGATTTACTGTGGTATTTTAAGTCTACTATTCAATTTTAAATTAAATTTAGTCATACAGCATGGTAACAGGCCACTTCTGCACATGAATCCATGCTACCCAATTACCCCTATTAACCTACATCCGTTACAGTTTGAATAATATTTTGGTCAGTCCAAGCTAGCAAGATCTGCTAGTGAGGCTGGAAAAAATAGCACGGAAGGCATTTAAATATGTGGTTGAGAATTCTCTTGGCAACTGCAGAGCGCCAATCTACATCCAGCTGATGACAACATTCTTCAAGCGTCCATGAAGTGCCACATGTCGTTGAAAATTAATTTTCTGCATTCGCACTTGGACGTCTTCCCTGCTGATCTTGGTGCCGTCACTGACAAACATGGTGAAAGGTTTCACCAGAACATTGCAGCCATGGAAAAGTGGTATCAGGGCAACTGGAATCCATCAATGTTGGGCGACTATTGTTGGACACTGACACGAAAATCAGCGGCAAAACATTTTTAGGTCAGTTGAACTAATGCAGATTATGAGATTAAACGGGCTAAATTCAATAAAAGTTCATTTAATGTTTCTCTAACTTCCTGCATGATGCAGCAAATCTGAAATTATCTGTGTTCATCTTGAAGTTGTCGATCATCCCCAATTTTTTTTCCAGGAAGCAAACCTTTTGAAAAAAATTTTTGTTAACCAAAAGTCTGCAGATGCAGTAAAAGCACAGAAATGCTGGAGGGAATGGGATGGGGAATTGAAATGGGCGGCCACTGGGAGATCCACGTTATGGCGGCAGACAGAGCCGAAGTGATCTCCCAGTTGGTGTCCAGTCTCTCCGACATCGAAGAAACCACAGCGGGAGCAGTCGATGACCCCTGCAGATTCACAAGTGAAATGTTGCTTCACTTGGAAGGAATGTTTGGGGCCCTGAATGGTGGTGAGGGAGGAGGTGTCCGCTGCAATAGTGTGGATCTCCCAGTGGCCACCCATTTCAATTCCCTGTCCCATTCCCTTGCTGACCATGGTCTCAAGCACTGCCCCCCACAAATTGGAGGAACAACACCTCAGCTCCCAACTGGGCCCCCTCCAACCAGATGGCATTAACATCGACTTGTCTGGTTTCTGTTCAACTCCCTCCTCCCCATTTCCTTTCTCCCATCTCGCTCCTTTTTCCACAGACTGTAAGGTAAAACATCATGAGATGGGAATGTGTAAGGAGTTACCCTGCCCTGTACAGGGCTGTAACAAGATGTAAATGCATCCTTGTACTTACAAGATAAGAGAGACATTGATGGATTGAGAGGCAGGAAGCTAGCAGGGAAAGGATAGCAACAGTTTTAGTCATTGGACAAGTAATGATATGATGATGTTCTAAGCACGTATCCAAGGGTATAAAAAATCACCATTTTGCTGATAACGGCAGAATGCATTCTCCGACTAACATGTTTAGTCGCAAGTGTTACAATCCGGTAATAAAGAACAAAGAACCCTGATTTCGACTCAGCCTGGTGTTTGTCTCACTCATTCATGAACAAAGCAGACCTAACAAGACCCAAACCCATTTCTTATCCAATTAACACCTTTTGTGGGTCCGGACTCCTCCCCCGGCCAGTCTTCAGTCTTCAATCAGACGCCTTCCTGTTTTTTGCATCCACCTTGAGGAAGGCAGGCCTGGAACGTCGGTGATACATCTTTACTTCCTCCAGCATTCCCGTGTGTTGTTGCAGACTTTCGTGTTTCATTCAGAACATGATTGAGGTTATGAATTTGGCACAAAGTCTGAGAGACCTTGCATGTACCAGGAAGGTGGTGCTTTCAATGGACATTGGAATGGCTGGGGACAGGAGATGCTTGCAGAAGCGGACAGATGTATGGACTGAGATTTTTTAATAGGGTGAAGCACGATAATAATTAGCTTGTTGTTGCATTTGCAGCTGAAGAGGTGCTTTTTAAATATTACAATATTATAGAACTAGCAGGAAGAGGGAAATGGTGGATTCGGTACAGGGAAATTATTGTAAAGTTCCTCCGGGAAGCTGTTGTAGAAAATGTTCAAAGCAGCTGCTTCCCTATCAGAGGAGCCATGCATTGAATTGCCCTGCAATGCCACGTTCGGCAACTTATCCAAGTTACTAACTTGGATTCGGAAAATGCAAGTTGGTCAAAAATTTCCATCGGTTTTAACGTGGGAAATACCTGCAAATGGGATGTGAAGGCAGGAGATGGAACGACACTGGCCCGAGCGACCGCCCATTGCCCTGACTGACAGCCCCGAGCGACCGCCCATTGCCCTGACTGACAGCCCCGAGTGACCGCCCATTGCCCTAACTGACAGCCCCGAGCGACCGCCCATTGCCCTGATTGACAGCCCCGAGCGACCGCCCATTGCCCTGACTGACAGCCCCGAGCGACCGCCCATTGCCCTGACTGACAGCCCCGAGTGACCGCCCATTGCCCTGACTGACAGCCCCGAGCGACCGCCCATTATCCTGACTGACAGCCCCGAGCGACCGCCCATTGCCCTGACTGACAGCCCCGAGCGACCGCCCATTGCCCTGATTGACAGCCCCGAGCGACCGCCCATTGCCCTGACTGACAGCCCCGAGCGACCGCCCATTGCCCTGACTGACAGCCCCGAGCGACCGCCCATTGCCCTGACTGACAGCCCCGAGTGACCGCCCATTGCCCTGACTGACAGCCCCGAGCGACCGCCCATTATCCTGACTGACAGCCCCGAGCGACCGCCCATTGCCCTGACTGACAGGCCACCAATCAATCGGCCCTCCGCTCGTTGCTGCTGCTGCCGCCGCCGCCGCGGTTGATTGGTGGAAGGGCCGTGGTGGGAACGCATGCGCGCCGCCGGCCGACCGGCCGGGACTCCAGTGGACGGTGCAGTCCCAGGTGCGTGTCCTGTCCGCCGGGCCCCGTCTCCTGACCGAGTTGTGGGGTGTGTGTGGGGGGCTCCCGGCCTGTGCGCGGTGCGTGGGGGCGCCTCCTGGTCCTGCTCCGGGGAATGTGGGTCCATTCCCGGAGCAAGTCCCCGGCAGGCCCAGGCTGAGGGGGCCTCGGCCAGGGATCAAGGGGAATAAGTGAGTTCGGGGAGGGGTGGGGGGTAAAAGTCCGGACGGGGCTTGGTCCATGTAAAGTTATTAGTCAAATACTTCATTGAGTGTTACCAAAGTTCCCTTTCTTTCCTTTCCTCCTGGCCTGTTTATTCAACTCTAGTATGCGACCATAAATGTGGAGAGAGACGGGAACACAACACTTGAGAATCTCCACTAACCATCGGTATAATCACCTAAATAACTTTACAACATAAGCAAAGTCACAGGAACTAAGTGGGATGTGGGTAATCTCAGTGTTTTTAATTTGTGACTTGAAGGAGAGACACCCCACAGATGGGCATGTGATCCTCCTACTTGTAGACAAAGGTGTAACACGGTGCTGGTCTGGAGAAACTCAGCAGTACTTTATACTTTGTAGCAGAGATAAAAGTACATCACCAACGTTAAGGTATGAGCAAACTGTAGGCAGGAGCTGTGTACTTTATGCAGCAAAGATAAAAGTACTTAATCAACATTTTGGGCTTGAGCCCATCATGAACAAAATGTAGGCAGGCGCTTGTACAAAAGCCATTTTGCCTGATCTTCCTTGCAGATAAATAGCAGAGTGAGAATGACAGTAAGTTCATTGCTAACATCGGCCCTAAAGTCCTACTTGCTGCAGCTGAACAGGTACTTTACATAAAGAAAAACAACCTACAATAGTACACAGTAAATTAGAAGATGATAAACACCAAAGAAAGATGATATTCACAAATGCCCCATAGTGCAACAAAAAAAATAGTTTTAGAATAGAATCTTTTAGTGATTGTGTGACTGAAGTGGGGAGCTTTCAAATTTCCTCATTTGTTCTCTGTGCAAAAAGACAATCAAAATCCTGCATGTGACAGGGATGTCAATGGAATCCACTTGAACTATTCTTCTTAGAAATCTGTTTCTTTCCATGTTTAATCTTTATACTTTTTTGAAGTCGTTTCTTCGACCATGGATGTTCGACAGATCTGTGTCATTGTGTTCAGCATGTGTTTGACTGCATTCAGACCTTCCATTGGTCAAAAGCAAAACTTGGATTCAAGTTTAGAAATCTGTATCCTTTGTGTCACTGATGCATTTTTCTAGCTTTTTAATCTCAATCTAACTGAAATGTTAGGACAAATGTAACAAAAAAAAACGCCTCCTGAGATAGCAAGGGTGCAGTGGATAGGTACACATTGATGATTCGTTTAGCCAGCCATGGTTTACAATAGTAATGCTTGTTTGTGTTAGATGTTCTGGTTTCCTCCCACCTTTCACAATGTACCAGGGTTGTAGGTTTATTGGGGTATTTGGGTGGCATGGGCTCTTGGGATGGAAGGATCTGTTACTGTGATGCATATCTAAATTTATTCTGAATAAATCCCGTTTAAAATATACCATCATCAGTCCCTGTTTGCTCAACACGAATTCCATTCATGTCCCTGGCATGTGAAAAACCAAATCAGATGTGACGGAAAGGTTTGACTCCAAATTGAGTTTCACACCCCAGTTATGTTCTGTGATCAAGCGACAGTTTTCTTAAATAATCACGCAATTGCACCCATTGTTACCTGAAGCCGCATCTATTCCACTGTAGTCCTGAATGGTCTTTTGCATTACATCCCCAGTTACTTTTAAGTCATTCATAACTTCTGTATTATTCCAAACCCAAACCATCCCTATTCTAATTACTTCCATGATCAACAGTTGAGCCACTCCTGTTTAAAATTCTCATCCTTGTTCTTAAAGCCTCCCCATAGCCTTACCAACCCCCATGTCTGCATTTTTTAAATAATTTTTTTATTTTACACACTGTGAACCTTATCAACCGAAATATATACAAACATTTCTCATTAGCATTTTGTCCCTTTTATCCCGCCTTCCCACCCCCCTCCAAAACCAATAAATGTTCAACATATAAAATACAATAAAACCATAAAACAATGTCTTCACACAATAAAAAATAAACAAGAAAAATGCGTCATCTGTTTTTACACACTGAATCAAATCGTTTCGTCGTCTTATCATGTTAGGGGGTGGAGGTCCGAGGCAAGCTCTCTCTGTTATGTTCCATGTATGGTTCCCAAATTTGTTCAAATAATGTGACATTTTAAAAATTATATGTTATTTTTTCCAATGGAATACATTCATTAATTTCCATGTACCATTGCTGTATTCTCAGGCTCTCTTCCATTTTCCAAGTTAACATTATACACTTTTTTGCTACTGCTAAGGCTATCATAATGAATTTTTTTTGCGCTTTATCCAATTTGAGGCCTTATTCCTTACTTATTATTACTTAAAAGAAAGATCTCTGGATTTTTTGGGACGTTATTTTTTGTGATTTTATTTAATATCTGATTTAGATCTTCCCAAAACGTATTTGATTTTGTACACGCCCAAATTGCATGTACTGTTGTTCCCATTTCCTTCTTACAGTGAAAACGTCTATCTGATAATGATGGATCCCATTCTTTTAATTTTTGAGGCGTGACATATACCCTGTGTAACCAATTACACTGTATCATGCGTAACCTTGTGTTTATTGTATTCTTCATAGTTCCAGAACATAACTTTTCCCATACTTCATTTATAATCTTTATGTTTAAATCCTTTTCCCACTTTTTAGGTTTATAGCTTATTTCATCATTTTCCTTATCTTGCAGCTTAATGTACATGTTCATTATAAATCTTTTAATTATCATTGTGTCTGTAATCACATCTTCAAAGCTGCTTCCTTCTGGTAATCTCAAGTTGTTTCCCAATTTATCCTTTAAATAAGCTTTCAGTTGGTGATATGCAAACATTGAACCATGAGTTATTCCATATTTGTACTTCAACTGTTCAAATGTTAATAAATTATATCCCAAAAAACAATTTTCTATTCTTTTGATTCCTTTTCTCTCCCATTCTCTAAAGGAAAGGTTATCTATTGTAAAAGTGATTAGCGGATTTTGCATCAATAGTAATTTTGGTATTTGGTCGTTCATTTTTTTCCTTTCTAAGTGAATCTTCTTCCACATATTGAGTAAATGATGCAATACTGGTGAGCTTTTATATTGCACCAGCTTTTCATCCCACTTACAAAGTATAAGTTCCAGTACCTTCTCCCCTATTTTATCTAGTTCTATCTTAGTCCAATCTGGTTTTTCCCTTGTCTCGTAAAAGTCTGATAAGTACCTTAATTGTGCGGCTCTATAATAATTTCTAAAGTTTGGTAACTGCAAACCACCTTGGTTATACCTCTCTGTTAATTTATCTCACGCTACCCTCGATTTACCCCCTTTCCACAAGAATTTCCTTATTATTCTCTTTAGTTCATTAAAGAATTTCTCTGTTAAGGGAATTGGTAACGATTGAAATAAGTATTGTATCCTGGGAAAACATTAATTTTAATGCAATTTACCCTCCCTATCAACGTTAGCGGTAATTCTTTCCAATATTCTAAGTCTTCCTGCAATTTCTTGTTGATAATTTAGTCTGTACAAGTGGCCTAAATTATTATCTAACCTGAAACCTAGGTATCGGATTGCTTGTGCTTGCCATTTCAATGGTGATCGTTTTTAAATTCTGTATAATCCTCGTTACTCATTGGCATCACTTCACTTTTATTTGCATTGATCATATACCCCAATATTTCTTCACATTCCTTCAATTTCTTATGTAATTCTTTTATTGATATTTCTGGTTCTGTTGGGTATACTATGATGTCATCTGCAAATAAGCTGATTTATACTCCTCCTTTATTTTTATCCCTTTTATTTTATTTTCTGTTCTTATCAGTTCTGCCAATGGTTCTATTGCTAAGGCGAACAATGAGGGGGATAATGGACATCCCTGCCTAGTTGACCTACTTAATTTAAATTGGCTCGATACATATCCATTTACTGTTACCTCCACTCTACGCTGTCAAAGGCTTTTTCTGCATCTAAAGCAACAGCCACTGTTGGCTTCTTATTTCCTTGAACTGCATGAATTAGATTAATAAGTTTACAGACATATTCTGCTGTTCGTCTTAATAAATCCAGTTTGATCTTGTTTTACTATTTTTGGTATACAGTCGGCCAATCTGTTTGCTAATAGTTTTGCTATTATCTTATGATCTGAATTAAGTAGAGATATTGGTCTATATAATGCTGGTGTTGATGGATCCTTCCCCGTCTTTGGTATTACTGTAATTATTGCTGTCTTACATGAATCTGGCAAGTTTTGTGTTTCTTCTATCTGGTTCATTACTTCCAGGAGGGGAGGAATTAATAAATCTTTAAATGTTTTATAGAATTCTATTGGGAAGCCATCCTCTCCCGGCGTTTTATTGTTCGGCAGCTTTTTTAATATATCCTGTACTTCCTCTTTTTCAAATGGTTTTATCAGTTTGCTTTGTTCTTGCAATTTTGGCAGTTTAATTTTAGCTAAAAACTCTTCTATTTTATCATCTTTCCCCTCCTTCTCAGTTTGGTATAATTGTTCATAAAATTCCTTAAAGTTCTCATTAATCTCTATTGGGTTATATGTAATTTGTTTGTCCTTTTTCCTTGATGCCAATACAGTTCTTTTAGCTTCTTCTGTTTTAAGTGACAGGCTAATATTTTGTGTGTTTTTTCTCCCAGTTTGTAATACTTTTGCTTTGTTTTCATTATGTTCTTCTCCACCTTGTATGTTTGTAATGTTTCGTATTTTATTTTTGACTGTCAATTCTTTTTTCGTTATATCATCCCTTTTTACTAGTTCCTTTTCTGTACTTACTATCTCCCTTTCCAACTGCTCTATTTCCCGATTGTAGTCCTTTTTCATCTTAGTTACATAACTTATTATCTGCCCTCTAATGAAGGCTTTCATTGTGTCCCATAATATAAATTTGTCTTTCACTAATTCACTAATTCCATATTTATTTCAAAATATTTTTTTAATTTGGCATTCAATAAACTCTCTAAATTACTGCCTTTTAAGTAGCATGGAGTTTAACCTCCATCTATAGAGGCTACACCCCTAGCTTTTGAATTATATGATGCTGCCGCGACGTAACCTACCCAGTCTCTCTTTAATTTGTTATGTTCCACTTCAGTTAGATCCGTTTCCTACATAAATGCTATATCTATTTTTTATTTTTTCAGTAAATTTAATAGCCTCTTTCTTTTAATTTGGTTATGTATTCCATTCATGTTTATAGTCATATAGTTCAACGTGGCCATCTTATATCTTCTTTACATCGCTTCCTCACCACCTCCATCCCCCATTTTCCCATTTTCATCTCTCAGTTTTCCCTTTTTAAACTCAATGTATGACAACACATTTAAAACATAAAATACTCCCAACAATTCCCACACCCAATATTACCTTAACCCAAAGTGCTCCCCCCCTCTCTGAGTTGCCCCTTATCCCTTGCCGCGCAACCACAACTCCCATTTCCATTTGGATTGCGATCTTGCTCGCAAGCGTCAACTGATTTCGCAGTGACGGTTATTCTCACCCCCCCCCAAACCTCCCCAGAAAACACTTTTTTTTACACATATAACAAAGCTCTCCCTTTTTTCCCCTACTTCCTTCCCCTCCCTTTAGTTCTTTACATATACATTGTTTTTACATCCCTATGTTCACCTTTCTTCATTCTTATTACATCTCTTCATCTCTCCTTTTATTCTGCAAACGCTCTGCGAATTATGCTTTCTCCGGATCTGAGAACAGTCTGTTTTGCTCCCCAGGTATAAAAAATTTTAAGCACGGTTGGATGTCTTAACATGAATTTATAAACTTTCTTCCATAGGATCGATTTTGCTGTATTAAACTTATAAGTTCAAAACTTTTGTCTGGGTAAAAAAATATTTTTTGACCCTTGTATTCCAATGGTTTATTATCTTCTCTAATTTTATTCCTTGCCTGCTCCAGTATATTTTCTCTAGTCGTACATCTCAAAAATTTTACTAAGATGAATCTTGGTTTTTGATGTATCTGTGGTTTTGGAGCTAATGCTCTGTGTGCCCTTTCTATTTCCATTTCTTCCTGCATTTCTGTCGTTCCCAGGACCTTCGGGATCCATTCTTTTATAAATTCCTTCATGTCTGTGCCTTCTTCATCTTCCTTCAGGCCCACTATTTTTATGTTGTTTCACCTACTATAATTTTCCAACCTATCAATTTTCTGAGATAACAACTCGTGTCTCTTTAATTTTTTTGTCACTTCCAATTTTCCTCTTGAGTCGTTTACTTCCATTTCTACAGCTGTTTCTCGTTCTTCCACATTTTCTACTCTTTTCCCTATTTCTGTCATGACTAGTTGTAAACTTTGCATTTTATCTTCTGTTCTTTTCATTTTTTTTTAATTGCACTAAATTCTAATGACAACCATTCTTTTAATGCTCTCATTTGTTTTTCAAAACAGACTTTATCTATAATTCTGTCCATCAGTTTTACCTTCTATTTCTCTGTGAAGATCTTGGTCTTCTTCTTCCTCTTCTTCTGTGTCTGTATCTGTGTTTGTGTCCTCTTCTTTGTATCTGTGTTTCTTCTGATTCTCCTGATGAGTTGCTTGTATCACTTTGTCGGGCCTCTTCTTGCTGGGCCTCTTGTTGTTGATCCTCCCCTCCTGGGCTGCTCATCTGTCTGGCCTCCTGCAGCTGCTCCTCTTGCCGTTTACCCTGTCGACTTTCTTCCTTGCCTGATTCCTAACTCCCTCTCCCTGGTGTCGGGTGTCCCACAGCTGGTCATACTGTGGTTGCCTGCTCCTCAGTTGAGCCCCCCCTCCCGTCAGTGTTTCCTTTTACCTTTGATTATGCTGCGCACTTTTGTTGGGCTCAGAGAGCCATTTTTACAGTCCACTGGTCGGTGGGTCGCAACTCCGCAGGTCCGGCACCAACCTCGGAGATCGGGCGCTCTTCGCCACCAAGGCTCCGTGTTCCTTCATGGAGGTAAGGCCTTCTTCTTTCTTTTCCGGTGACTTTTCTTTTTTTCCCCGTTTTTACTTTTTCCTTCTTGGGTGCCATCTTCTTTCTCTTCTCTGCAACTTTATCTTCTATTTCTTATACCTTATATTTGTTAAGCTTTGGCTTTTCTTGACTTTTTTTTCTGGAGAGGGCTGGTTTTACCCTATTCCATCACGTGACTCCTCCCCATGTCTGTAATCTTCAACCTTTTGTAACTCACCCTTGAACATCCTTGTATTTATTTACTCCATTGTCGGTAAATGTGTCTTCAGCTGCCAGGTCCTTAAACTCTGCATTTCCATCCCCTGCCCTGCTACCTTGCTTTTCTCCTTGAAGCTGCACCTTAAAACTTTGGACAGCTTTAAATCACCCATTCTGATATGTTTGATCAAAACATCCTGTAAAATCTTTTCTGTATTAAATGCAATTGGAGATGGTTCTTCGAACCTTCTACCCTTTGGCCCTCAATGTTGTGTTGACCTATATATAACTACCAAAAAAACTAAACCCTCTCTACCCTGTAACCCTCTATTTCATCCATGTACCTGTCTAAGAGTCTCTTAAATGCCCCTAATGTTTCAGCCTCCACCACCACCCCTGGCAAGGCATTACTGTGTAAAAAAAAATCTTACTCCTGATGTCTCTTCTAAACTTCAGTCCCTTCACTTTGTATAGCTGTCCTCTGGTGGCTATTCCTGCCCTGGGAAAAAGATGGTGACAATAGAATTGCAGTCATGGGGGATGCAGCTTACGGGTGAGTAGCCTATTGGCACCAGAAATGACCATTTGAATGAGGTGCTGGAGGTCCCTCTTGGAAGACTGAGGGGAAGCTAATAGGGGGAAATTGTTCAGTTTTATTATCATCCGGTTATATATGTCCAACTGATGAAACTGTGTTCTCTGGTCTTTGGTCCAAAAAAACATGCAAACAGCCATACAGGCTTTGAGCTGTAGAATTTGAATTACGTATTTTTAAAAAAATGATGTTTATCACATGGAGTTAAACCAGACAGACACTGGTTGAAGTAAAAACACAAAGCTGGAGAAACTCAGCAGGTCAAACAGTGCACTTTATATAGCAAGATTAGGAACATAACCGACATTTCGGGCTTGAGCCCTTCATCAAGGTGCAGTGGAATCCTGATTTAATGTGAATCCGGATATAACCCGATGAGCCATTGGACCCTTTTTTTTACTCTTTCCGGAAGTGATTTTTTTTTCAAAATGGAACACAACATTAGAGAACTAAAAGGTTTTGCAGTAAAAGATAAGCTTCACCCACTTGACACGATCAAGAATAAAAGTTAAACCCAAGTTGCACACAACCTCAGTGTACCGAAATCAACACTTTGTGGCTGGAAATCTCAGGAAGATAAGTTATTCGTGTTGCTTTGGAAAGTTGAGGAAGAGGCGGGACTCAAGCCCAAACGCTTGAACAGCCAAAGATGTCAGCCTCGATGACTCCCTGTACGAGTGGTTCGTTCAAGCATGCTCAGAAGGCCTTCCCATTTCCGGGCCTATTCTCAAAGCTGAAGCCAAGGTTTGGCCAGCAGATCAACGAAGAAACCTCACAGTTCAAAGTTAGCAGTGGATGGTTAGACTGGTTTAAACGTCGTCATGGGATTTCTCAAATGTTAATGTCTGGAGAAATTCACTCAGCCGAAAGTGCCGCTACCAGCGAATACCTGGCAGAACTAAAAACTCTTAGAAGAAGGTGGCTATGTTGAAGAACAAGTGTACAACTGATGAAACAGGCCTCTGCTACAAGATGATCCCAGACCGTACGCTGTCTTGCAAAGATGACGCCCATTGACATCAGAGGTTCAAACAATGCAAAGATTGAGTGATGATATTGTTTTGTGTTAACAAGACTGGAACACGTTAAAACCGCTCATAATTGGCAAATCTCACTCTCCCTACTGTTTCCACCATGTCAATGTGAAGCCGTTACTGTTCGAGTACACACATAGCAGCAATGCATGGATGACCAGTGCCACCTTTAAGGATTGGTTTTACATAACTTTTTTGTGAACCCCAATTTAGTGCAACCCTGCTTTTATTGCAATGTAATTTTTTTTGTGGACCCCCAACTTGCGTTATAACAGGATTTAACTGTATGAACAAAATGTAGGCAGATGCCTGAACTCGTTGGTTCTGTACCTTTATCGTTACTATATAAAGTACACTGTTTGACATGCTGAGTTTCTCCAGTGTTGTGTTTTTACACCTATCACGTGAAAACTAGCCTCATCAGTTGTGGTATGAGCCTTAATCCTGTGCCTGTAACCACAGTTCTTTACTTCACCCTCTTCCTTCACCTTTTCTAAAATATAGACAAAAGTTACTAATTTCCAACATGTATTCCACATCACTTTGTTATTATCAGCCATTCTTTTAAATCACACCGTAATCTATTATAATAAAAGCAGCCCCAGAAGTTTGAGGCTGCAATTTTATTTTTAACATAGTTATGAACTTTTCTTTTTCTCTCTCTCTCTCTCTGCTACATTGACATTACTGTGTATCCCAGATCACCTCAGTTTAGGAGCGAGGAGAGCATGCGGGCACACACTTTTCTATAAAGAGCAGTGTCAGAAATGGGAATTGTGACAAGTTGGAAGACCAGATGTGCCGACTAGGGGAAATCAACTCATTCTAGTTACCAGGTCAATTTGAGTTTGATCTATAGGTTGAAGTTCTCACACTGAGAATGCTACCCAGATTAATGCTACTCCCTTTGGAAAAGATGGATTTGGTAGACTAATGACTTTATGATGGAGGGGTTGTCATATTGCATGAGTGGTGCATTGGGATAAAGAAACGATGAGCAAGACTGGGGTACTGCAGCAGAGTTAATTTACTGAACTAGTCAGAATGCTGAGACAGATTGAGTCCCACTATGGCAACTGAGGAGTTTAAGATTAATGTTTGGAATTAAAATAAAAACTAATTTCAGTAACAGTAAATCCAAAGTGTTTGAATTGTCAGAAAACTTTGTGCTTCATGGAAGGAAATCCTTGCCCATTTTGGCCAATATGCGACAATCGATGACTTGTATGCCTTCTCACTTCAGGACTTATTGGGTATGGATAATAAACATCTCATATTGTGAATGTATATGCAATGGAAAAGCTCTAAATTGTTCCAAATATTTTCCTAAACAAAACTGGTCTTTAGATAGGAAGCTGTTTGAAACTAAACGCAAAGACCAGATGCATGCATTGAAGAATATGATTGAATTAAATGATGTAAATCAACAGTACAAGATTATTGACATCATGTTGAAAGGGTTATTCAAGGTGAGCAAAGAGATGTGATAAGGATAAATTGCACAGCCTTTATCTCTATTTGGTCCCTGCTATAACCTCTCCTTGGCCACTCAGAATCAAACTAGATGGTTTGCATACTCATGTCCCATTTCCCTCAATATCAAAACCACCCACATCCACTTGGGGCCACTACCTTTTCCAAACCACCCTCAGTAGACCTTTGGGATCCTATTTTTCACCATCACCTTTGGTTGATCTGGCTGTGAATTGTAAAAGTGCCTTCCTTTTTAAATCCAGCATGTCCAACCTTCTGGATTTCTCATTCTGACAGTACTGGTCTCCTGTGAATCTGCCTTCTTTGTTTAATATCCACATGGTTGCCAGTTGTTCTTTCACTGTGACACCTAAATTCTGAATCTTGCTCCCTAATTCACTCCCACTTTTGAGTTTTAAGACCAAATCAAGAGCAGGTCAGCCATTCAGCATGTCGAGTCTGCTCCACCATTCTATCATGAGCTGATCCAATCTCCCACTCAGCTCCACTCCCCTACCTTCTCCCCATAACCTTTGATACCTTGACTATTCAGATACCTACCAATCTCTGCCTTAAATACACCCAATGACCCGGCCTCCACAGCTGCCCTTGGCAGCAAATTCCAGAGGTTCACCACTCTTTGGCTGAAGAAATTCCTCTGCATGTTTTAAATGAGTGCCCTTCAATCCTGAAGTTTTGCCCTCTTGTCCTTGACTCCTCTATCAAGGGAAACAATTTTGCCACATCTACTCTGTCCAGGCCTTTCAACATTCAAAATGCTTCTATGCTTCCACTCTCATTTTTCTGAACTCCAAGGAGTCCAGTCCAAGAGCCGTCAAACATTCTTCATACACTAATTCCTTCATTCCAGGAATCATTCTTGTAAATCTTCTCTGAACATGCTCCAATGCCAGCACATTCTTCCTTAAATAAAGAGCCCAAAACTGTACCCTGTTCTCCAGGTGAGACCTCACCAGTGCCTTATAAAGTCTCAGCATTACATCCCTGCTCTTATATCCTATTCTTCTCGATATGAATGTCGACATTGCATTTGCTGCCTCCACCACCAATTCAACCTGGAGGTTAACCTTTAGGGTATCCTGCGTGAAGACTTCCAAATCCCTTTGCACTTCCAAATGTTAAATGATTTCCCCATTCAGATAACACTGTGTCCTTTTATTCCTTCTACCAAAGAGCACGACGTACCCTTTCTAACATTGGATTTCATTTGCCACTTCTTTGCCATTCTCCTAATCTGTCCTTCTGCAGCCTCTTCGTTTCCTCATTACCTGCCTCTCCAGCTATTTGTATCATTTGAAATTTTCACTAGTTTATGATATTCCTTAAATCCTACCTCGTTGCTCTGCTACCTCTTTGTGTGAATGTCAAATGTTGTTTGAAAATGTGCTGAAAGGTATATTAAATGTAAAATAATGATACATTGATCTACCTAATTCTGAGTCTGTGATGTTCGTTTTGAAAATTGTGCAAAGTCATCAGTTTTTTAAAAAAATCCAAGGCAAACGAAGAACAATCTTTTTCCAAACACAATCTGCTGGAGGAACTTTGTGGGTCAATCAACATCAGTGAGAGAAAAAGAATGGTTAAAGTTTCAAGCTGAAGTCCTTTAAATGTTCCTCCAGCAGATTGTTTAGCTTCAGATTCTGGATTCTACAGCCTCCTGTGTATATTGAGCAATCCTTTTCCGTCGGTACATAGCCTTTTTCTTTCTCCTCTACCCTTCTAATCACAGAAGTTGATCATCCCCAGCTCCAATTGAATCTACTCTCAATTCTGATGCAATTGTAAAGAAAAATGTGGAACATTGGAAATATGACCTTTATCTGATGCCAGGAGCCATTGAGATGACCAGACCAAAAGCTGTATTGCTGTCCATAAATGATCATGAACCGCGAATATTGAATGTTATCATCACAAATCTTCCATTTGTTTTTTCAAACCAACCAACCATCATAGTCTAATTTTTTTTTTTAATTACAAATCGTGGAAAGATGCTAAAATTAAACTCATTTCTTCAGAAATGGTTTCAAAAGAAGATGAAAAATATCAGACTTAAGTTGAAACATAGTTTGATTTCTATCCATTCCAGGTTCTGGAGGATTCCAAAATGATACTGATTGGCGCCGATGTACAAGCGGACGGACCACTACCTCATGAGGAAAAACTCAAAGATGGTGGATATGGTTTGATTATATTTTTCCTTGTGTTTTTTTGGGGGGGAAATATTTTGACCCTGATTTACATGAGGTCATCAGCATGGTTCAGTGGGGTAAAGCCTGTATTTGTTTGAATCAGAGTTGTCCTACTCCAGAGATTTCGGCATCTATTCGAAGCTGACACACATGCAGCAAAGTGCTGAGGGGCCCCGTAGTGTTCCCCGAGGCACTGTTTCTGACCTTTCAGGCTTGAGCTACAGAGGGCTATTTTGAGTAGAGTAGAACCATTAGTTCATTTATCACCTGATCACAGAAGTACAACCCAATGAAACAGCGTTCTCTGGTCCTCAGTACAAAATATGCAGACTCACAATCAGACACAACACACATACAGACAAGCGATACATATGCAGGACAAGTATTTCATCTATAAAAATAAATAAATATTGTTTAATAAATAAGGTTTCAGGTGGAGTTCCTTTGTTTGTTCAGCATTCTTACTGCCCGTGGGAAGAAGCTGTTCCTCAGCCTGGTGGTGCTCTAGGCTCTGATACTCCTGTATCTCTTCACCAACAGGAGCAGCTGGAAGATGCTGTGTGCAGGGCAGAAGGGGTCCTCAATGATATTGCACACCCTCTTCAGACAATGATCCTGGTAGATCACATTGGTGGGGAGACCCCAGTGAACCTCTCTGCCACTCTTATGGTCCTGTGGATTGAGTGAATTTTTAAATTATTCAGTGAAAGTCGTCTTCCTCCATTTGGTCAGCTAGTGAAGGGTCATTAAGTGGGGAGAGATTAATTGACCAATTCCTATTTACCTACCAACTTCTTTCCCAGTACGCATTTCCCTTTTGGGAGTGTTAATGAGTCTGCTTCTATCATCATTCAGGCATTGGATTGATTAGTCTTTAATACCCTGGGTCGGAGAAGGGAAAACTCCCTGTTCACTATCCACTGAATATCTATTCGGAGCCCTCTTGCTAACAGTATTGTAGAAAGATTTTCACTCAACTGACTCCAGCAATGTAGCAATGTTAAATATTTTCTCCAGAATAATTGAGAATAAAGAATAAATCCCAAATTTACCAGCCACACTTATATCTTAACAATCATCAATTAAAGTTATTGGATATTGACTGATTATGTTCAGTTGTCATATCTCCTACAGTTGTCAACAAGATTTCTTCATTATAATATATAAAATGTGTTCACTTTCGTTTACCATAAAGGCATCCAAAGAAGTGCCACTAACCCGGGACCCCCATCAAGGAAAAAGAGAGACCCCAAGTGTCTGTGGATTTGTTCCTGCGCTCCCATAACCTTTGCAGTTCCACTGCCTCTTGTCCGTTCCAGTGTTGACCCCAAGCTTCTGGTTCCAAACCCCCAATATGATTAGGAAGCTGTTAACCCCAAGGCCCTTCAAGAGCACTGCTTGTCATCAGTATCTTAACGAATCCCAGTCCCGATACCAGCCTGTTGTGACTCCTTCAGCCTCCAAGCCTCTCACTGCTCTGCAGCTGTGGGCTCCTTCCCAGTGAAATCTTCTCCGTGGATTCTCGCAGGAGTGGTACTCTCTTGCTCTGGTGTCCTGTGCAGCTCTGCAGATTGTGTTGCCATTGCAACTTCTTTCAGTACAGAATCAGAATTTATTGTCATGAAGATGTTACAAATTTTGTTGTTTTATGGCATTACAGTGCAAATATTGCAATAAATTACATCTTAAAAGTAAATAAATTAGTGCAAAAAAAGAGAAAATGAGAGCGTGTCTGTGGTTCATTGTCCATTCAGAAATCTGATGGCGGAGAAGCAGATGGTAGCAGTGAGAAGAGGGCATGTCCTGGGTGGGGATAGAGGTAACTTTAAGAAACCGCCTCTTGTAGATGTCATCAATGTAGTGAAGACTGGTAGGTTTTTCCTGTCCTGTGCATTGGCACCTCCATACCAGACAGTCAGTGATCTAACCAGTCAAAATGCTAACCTGTAGAAATTTGCAAGTGTCTTTGGTGTCAAAGGATGTTTAATCTTCATACTATTTCTGGGTACAAGCACTTACAGGAGATTTAGTACAGTCCCCAATGGAGTTCAACATTATTGAAACTGCTTTCTGATAAAATACAGCTGGAATATTTTACCCACTGTCTCTGTCCCAATTTTTCTCATTGATGCAAATAATAGCAGTGTGCCAATCTGATTTTCTTTTCAGCTTATTCCCACATTGTTGAAAACACAGCCTTCTTTGGAGATGTAGCACTGCGTTTTCCTAAGATTGTCCACTATTACTTTGATCAAAACTCCAACTGGAACAACTTAATACGATGGGGAATCAGTTTCTGTAACCAAACAGGAGTTTTTGATGGAGGACCACATACACATCTTCTAAATCTGGTGAGAGAAATAACTTTAAAGGCTTTGCCTTGGATTAATAAAACTTTTGGATACCTAACGCTGCTGCATTATGTTCAAGATACAAAATTCAGGACAAATTATACCCAGCAAATTGGGTTGGTGGAGATCTGAGGAAAAGACAGCTGGTACCACCTAGTGGAAAGTTGGAGAACTGTGTTGACGGATGTGGAACCACTCATTTGCTAACTGTCTTTTGTAAAAGGGTTTACAGTAGAAGTCCTAAAATCTGGACTGCTCGGGGATTGGGTCAGTTTGGATTTTACAGGTTCTTGGGCAGCACTTTTAAAATTCATGTTTAAGGAGAAATTAAAAAAAGAGATGATCAGGTAAATGTTGATACCGCCAGCTTCATTTATCAAAGCGAGCAGTTTTGGAAAAAAAATAAGGTCAACACTGGACAAAAATGTAAACATAAATTATTTTCACTATCAAAAAAAAGTTTAATCCTTGAAATTGTTTAAAAATGAACACTGTAAAAGAAAAATACAGTATACAAATGAATTTCTTTGTGATAAGATCACCCGTATGATCCAGATTTCTGGACTTCTACTGTATTTATGTGAATGATTATGTAATGTGTTACATTGCGTCAACTTCCCCCAAACAGGCAACCTGGTACCCCTTCAGCAAGTCTCCAGTAGTCTGCAAACTGGTGACTGCAGGTGCCAGCAGCTCACAGCCTGCGTGGGTTTCTCATCTTGAGTCACCAACGGCCTGCTGCCTGTGTGTTCTTGTTCTTCAGCTGCAAAGCCCCTTGCTGGTCTGGGTTCAGTCTTGACTTTGGGTGCTGTTTGTGTCGAGTTTGTATGTTCTTGCTGTTATCATGTTTGTTTCCTCTGGGTGCACGGCTCCCTCCTGCATCCCAAAGGCATGGGCTGCAAAGCCCCTTGCTGGTCTGGGTTCAGTCTTGACTTTGGGTGCTGTTTGTGTCGAGTTTGTATGTTCTTGCTGTTATCATGTTTGTTTCCTCTGGGTGCATGGCTCCCTCCTGCATCCCAAAGGCATGGGCTGCAAAGCCCCTTGCTGGTCTGGGTTCAGTCTTGACTTTGGGTGCTGTTTGTGTCGAGTTTGTATGTTCTTGCTGTTATCATGTTTGTTTCCTCTGGGTGCACGGCTCCCTCCTGCATCCCAAAGGCATGGGCTGCAAAGCCCCTTGCTGGTCTGGGTTCAGTCTTGACTTTGGGTGCTGTTTGTGTCGAGTTTGTATGTTCTTGCTGTTATCATGTTTGTTTCCTCTGGGTGCACGGCTCCCTCCTGCATCCCAAAGGCATGGGCTGCAAAGCCCCTTGCTGGTCTGGGTTCAGTCTTGACTTTGGGTGCTGTTTGTGTCGAGTTTGTATGTTCTTGCTGTTATCATGTTTGTTTCCTCTGGGTGCACGGCTCCCTCCTGCACATCCCAAAGGCATGGGCTGCAAAGCCCCTTGCTGGTCTGGGTTCAGTCTTGACTTTGGGTGCTGTTTGTGTCGAGTTTGTATGTTCTTGCTGTTATCATGTTTGTTTCCTCTGGGTGCACGGCTCCCTCCTGCACATCCCAAAGGCATGGGTTGGTAGAATAAATGGCTGCTGAGAATTGCTCATCTTGTGTAAATGAGTGGTAGAAACTGAAAGGAGGTGATGAGAATTTGGGGAGAATAAAAAATAAGGTAACTGTGGAATTAGATTAAATGGTGTTTGATGGTCACCATGGACTTGGTGGGTCAGTTAGTCTGTTGGCACACTATACGTGACTAAACACTGGTACTACTGCAGTGGATTGAACTGTAAATGTTTAATTTTTAATAATTAGACATACGGCATGGTATCGGCCCCTTTCGACCCATGAGCCTGTGCCACCCAATTACACCTGATTGCTGACAACTCCATGTTTTGGTGGGTGGGGAAAACCCACGCAGACACTAGGAAAACATACAAACTCCTTTCAGACAGCGCAGGATCTGAACCCCGGTCCCAGTCACTGTAATAGTGTTGCTCTAATTGTGGCACCTTATGATGTGTAAATGGGAGAATTTGGCTTTAAACTTGCTGCCTTGCTAAACACAATTTCACATGGTTGATTGCTCTCTTGAGTTGCTCCAGTTAGTCCTGAATGTCCCAACAGCCTGCCCGAAGAACTGTGCAGATCCTGGGTCTTCAATTTCTAGCCATGAGGTTACAGAGCACCCAGATGCAATAAATACTTGTCCCTCGCTTGTGTTTTTCTCAATTACTGTGTTGAAGCAAGTTCAAATTGTAATCACAAGCAGGGTATTTAAATTGAGACAAACATTACAGTTAAAGGCCATTTTGGCTCACGAGTCTGTGCCACCCAATTAACCTACACCTCAGTACATTTTGAACGGTGGGAGGAAATCAGAGCTCCCAGGGAAAACCCAAGCAGACAGGGGGAGAATGTACAAACTCCTTATAGACAGCGCGGGATTCGAACCTTAATCCTAATCACTGGTGCTGTAAAGGCCTTGTACCCTAGCTGAAGAATGTTGGTAACACTTGGAATCTGTCTAGCTTAGAATTTACAGAAAACAAATGCAGTTGTACAGTTTGAGCCGTTATAGCACAGAAACAAGCCCTTTAGCCTCCTTCATCCATGCCAATCATCAAATGAACGTCTATTCTAATTGCCGTTTAAACACTTACAATCGGTTTGTTATGTTCATAGCTTATGGTGCAACATTTTTTTTTGTTTATTGCTCAACAGATGGCTCAGGAGCTTGGGATCAGTGAGAAATCTCCTGATTATAAAAATCCATTTCAAGACAAGAATGATGATGTAAGTCATTTTCCATCAAAACAAGGGGGGGCAATTAATTGTCACATTTTTTTTCTTGCGTTTTCTGCTTATTTTTGAAGCTCTTCAAGTTTGAATTGTTTTGCTGGTTGGGCCAGATAATGTTGGAAACCTGGAAACAGATTGCCTTAATGCCAAGCTTTCGAGCAGCATCGTAAAGAATTGACGTTGGAATTCCAGAACTCTGAGGTGTAAAATTTTAAGGCACTGCTACAAATGCTGGAGCAATAAAAACTGAAGATACCCAAGAGGCTAGAATTGGAGGAGCATGTCCATAATCCCTAAAGTCTGTGAGGACGGAAAATTGATGGAAAGGGGGTAAACAAAACTACAGAGGGATTTCAAAGTAAGAAATCTGAAAGTTCAAAACTGGAATCAATTATTAACATATATGAAGAAAGAATGGAAATTGCAGACTTTTTGAATCGTTTAGCACAGAAATAGGCTTTCCAGCCCACCATGTCCATATCAATCATTAAATCGTTATCCACTTTTCCAGCAGTGCTCTTAACCTCTATGCCATGATTGATGGTAGAACAGATGCTCATTAAATGTGTGAGTCTCTCCTTTTGCTGTCATCTCAGACTGCAATCCATATTCCGACCATTGTCCACAAAGAAAAAAAATATCTTGGATCTTCCGTGGACCACCTACCCTTTGTCCCTTATAATTTTCTATATCTCAGTTAGGTTCCTCTTCAGTCTATACTGCTCCAAGGAAAGTTAAGTCAATCTATCTGATCTTTATTCATGAGTAAAATGTTTTATCCCAAGCATCATCCTGGTGAATCTCCTGGATCCTCTCCAGTGCATTAACTTCCTACAGTACAACTAGATAGTTGTAGTTTAACTAATATTTGACATAGGAACATAGGAAGTAGGAACAGGAGTAGGCCAAAAATGGCCCATCGAGCCTGCTCCGCCATTCAATAAGATCATGGCTGATCTAATTTATGACCTAACTCCACCTACCTGCCTTCTCCCCATATTCCCTAATTCCTCTATCATGTAAAAATTGATCTAACCGAATTTTAAATATGTCTAATGAAGCAGCCTCAACCACTTCCCTGGATAGAGAATTCCAAACATTCACTACTCTCTGGGAAAAATTATTTTTCCTCATCTCTGTCCTAAATCTACTCCCCCGAATCTTGAGACTGTGTCCTCTCATTTTAGTTTCCCCGGCCAGCTCAAAAAACCTTCCTACATCTATCCTATCCATACCCTTCATAATCCTATATGTTTCTATAAGATCTCCTCTCATTCTTCTGAACTCGAGCGAATACAATCCTAGACGATTTAATCTTTCATCATAAGTCAACCCCTTCATCCCAGGGATCAACCTAGTAAACCTCCTCTGGACCGTCTCCAAAGCCAGTATATCCTTCCTCAAATATGGAGACCAGAACTGGACACAGTACTCCAGGTGCGGTCTCACCAGTACCTTATACAGTTAATGTTGTACCTTAACTTCCCTGCTCCTATATTCTATATACAAGCTAACAAAGGCTTGTACCCTATACACTTTAATCTCTGTATCTACTTGTGCTGCCATCTTCAGGAATCAATGGACTTGTTCAACATTTTTGTCAGGCACCTGCCTTCATTTTGCTCATACCTTGACGAAAGGCTCAAGCCTGAAATGTTGGTTATGTATCTTTACCTCCTATGGTCGCTGGGTGAGACTGGCTAAGTTCCTCTAGCATTTGTGTATGTTTTTACTACATTCACAGCATTTGCAGTCTTTCGTGTTTCACTGCAATCCTTGTTATGCTCACATTAGTCAAAGGCTTTCAATCACAAAAGTAACTCTTGAGCCTTCTATTACCAATTCAATTTTCCAATGTGCTGAATCCAATAGGTCATGAACCATTTGGATTGTTCTCCCATGTGGTTCCTTGTCAAAAGACTGGATGAAGTTCACTTAGATGACATCAACCATACTGTCCTCTTCAATGCACTTGGTCACCTCCCCAAAAAGTTCAATCAAATTAGGATGACTAGATCTCCCCTTAACAAAGGCATGCTGACTCAGAGAGCTGAATAAGCTCATGGTACAAACATTGGAGGAATAATATGGTGTGATGAAGTAATGTAAGGGGAAGCTTATGTGGAGCATAAACATCTGCACTGAGCAGATGGGCTGAATGGCTTGTTACTGTTATTTAATTTGTGTTGTAGTACAGGTAATGCATGAAAAGATGGCAATAAAACATTCAAGTATTGTGGGACTGACCAGAACTCATTTTCAGAAATATTATTCGGTGGTGTCCTTTTTTTTTAAGTTATTTGCTAATTCTGTAAGGCAATGTCCATCAAATCACAGAACTGATTGATTTACATATTTGTACCTTCCATCAAATTAGATGCTTGGAAACTGGCAAAGCTTTTCAAAGGTCAAAAGCCATTGTCCTCAAAGAATTTATTTGTGACAAGTTTCACCATTATTTCCAGAGTTGCACTGCTTTATCATTTCTAAATTTAAATTGATCACGGTAACAGGATCTTCCTGCCCATGCTGCCCAAATATCCCAATTGACCTACAACCCCTGTACATTTTGAAGGGGTGGGAGGAAACCCATGCAGACACGGAGAGAAGGTACAAACTCCTTACAGTGCTGGATTTGAACCTGGATCGCTGGTGCTGTAACAGCATTGCATTAACCGCTTTGCTAACCATGCCACACAAAATTTTCTCAAATCTTGTGTTTTATTTTATTTACTGTTAATTAATGTATCAAAGTAAAAACAAATTATTTGCCATTATGTTTAGCCCATAAATCAGTGACTTGCAAAGCTGCAGTAACATTGTAAGAGCGATTTGCAAATTGATCCACTGTAATTTCTATTTTATAGTTTATCGACAATGACTTTCGGAAAGCCTTCAGAGATGAGGAGAAAAGAAGAAAAAAAGAAGATAAGAGGAAGGAACTTCGAAAAGGGCCAAGGATTACAAAGACAAGATCTGAATTATGACCCCTGAGTAATATAATTGCTGAGACTTTTACTGATTGGAGCTGAGATAAATCTTTCACTGACAACAATACCTAAACGAGTCTGATGAAAATTCTGTCGGCTTTGCAATAGCCTTTATGGTTTTGTCATCATTAGAGCTGCTACTTTTAATTGAATATCAAGCCCACATTTGTTTAGACTCATGCAAGTAAAATGGGTTTGAATGATTGATTGTAATCCAAGAAATGCTGGTAAAAATCCTAGAATCTGAGCCAACAAGTTTTGAGTTCTTCCATTACTGTTAATGATCCTAAAGATAAGATGCACCTACTCTGTTGTCAGCTGAACTGTTCTTTTCCAATTTCACAATAAAATACAGGGATTTGACAAAAATGATCCTAAAACCTGGTTTATAGAATTCTTCAATCCTATGCAATAACACAGAATGGTATTACAGGCTGGAATTTCTTCCTCTGGTCACCAAACATGAGATTTTCAGTTTATTAAAATTAATTAATAAATTATGTA
Organism: Narcine bancroftii; assembly: GCF_036971445.1. Taxonomy (NCBI): domain Eukaryota; kingdom Metazoa; phylum Chordata; class Chondrichthyes; order Torpediniformes; family Narcinidae; genus Narcine; species Narcine bancroftii. Next base: position 70,722,547 of record NC_091481.1, read on the forward strand.
TCTCTCTATTGAGGGAGGTATTTCTCTCCTCATGTAAGATGTTATGCATAACACCTCTCTTCTAATATCTGTTGTTTTATGTCAAATTTTGCTTGATCTCCTGTTATGTCCCAAGGATGTATAAGAAAAAAAAGTCAAATTCTTGTAAAGTGGTCCCAGTCATTCATTATTACCTTTTGAAAAGTAATTTTAAAAATGCCTTTTTTTGTACAGAAAAGAATGCAAATATTTATTACAACCAACATTCATCCCAAGGGTTGCGTTCAAGTTTATTATTATCATACAATTATAAAGTACAACTGGACGAAACGACGCTCCTTGGTGCAAAAACATGCAAACACATATAGAGACATAGCACACATATTTACAAGCAATTTATATGCAGTACATATATAAAATAAATAAATATTGTTAAATAATAGGAGGTTCTCAGAGGGGTTATATGAGCAGCTCATCAATCATTTAGCATTCTCACTGCCCATAGGAAGAACCTGTTTCTCAAACTTGTGGTACTGGCTCTGATATTCAGTATCTCTTTCCCGACAGGAGTAGCTGGAAGACGCAGTGTGCAGGGTGGAAGGGGTCCTCAATGATTTTGTGACTCCTCTTCAGACAAAAATCCTGCTAGATCATATTGATGGGGGGAGGGGAGGGGGGGGAAAGAGACCTCAGTGACCCTCTCTGTTGCTCTTATGTTCCTGTGGATTGACCTCCAGGTGTTATTGTCAAGGAGCAGCAGCAACAAAGAGAGCAATGAGGATATGAAATAAATATAGGTAGTGTGAAGTGAAGGGATATTCCACTGGTTAAAGTTTTAGAGTTGGGGACTAAGAAGTAAATTATATTTTTCAATTGTTATACATAGATTAACTGGAGAGTAAGTTTATCAAAGTTTAAGGAAGGGAAAATGCAAGATAGTTCATTTTGACTGGATGAATAAAGTCAATCTTTAAACAACAGAGCATGGTTCAGTTTAAGGAGTATGTTGGTCAAGATATAAAAGAGTCAAGAGTATAAAAATGACATTAAAATTGAATATGAATTATAGAATAGCTACATTTTATGTGTTCAGTGTTTAATTTACACTTCAGAAAAAATTGAAGGTTCAATAATTTGTTTTTAGATTCCAGAAAAAACTTCAATAATGTTAACAGAATGTCAACAGACTTGAAGAATATCAACCAGTTTCACTAACACAGATCATTTGGTAATTATGTTTTGTGGGTAAATTATTTTGGGATTTAATTTGTTTGGTTTTGTGTTTCATTTCAAAGCAGTTACCATAAGGCTTTTATTACTGTTCATCTAAATAGGTTATTTTTTGTTATTATAGAAGCACAAAGCAATGCTTTAACTTTTGATCTCTATAAAGTGCAACTTGATTGAAAAGAGTAACAATATGCCGTATTACCACAATGAAAATTACTGATGTTTGCCTGGCCACAACTTTCAGTAAATGCTACGGTTTGAAGCATTGTTGATGAATAGAGGAACCTTGGACTATTAGTTCTTAGATTCCAAAAAGTGAGAGCAGATGGATAATGTTGTGAATAAGGCATATGAGATACTGTATGTACTCTCAGGCTATAACATATATTGTGGCAGCTAGCCCACGCAACAGGAAAACCGGCTCACAGAGTCGAGGACAAGTCTGCAGCATATCTGACTATGAGAGCTCCAGGTGCAGGGCAAGCTGTTGATGTCATAAAGGTCCCGGGAGTCGCAAGCGCATTAGGTTCTGAGGGACTTAAATGCATGCGAGACTTCTATTAAAGTCAGTTGGTTCAACTAACTTTCGACTGTGAGATTCTTTCGCTCAGTGCGTGCCTAGTGCGACTATAATATAAATTTGTAAAGTATTGATGAGGCTACATCTGGGGTATTGTGTACAGTACTACCTGGGAGTGATTGTGCTGGACAGGGTGCAAAGGAGATTCAGCAGGATGATGCCTGAATTGGAACGTTGCAGTTGCAGAGAGATTATTGGGTTAAATAATGAGGTCAGGATGCATTACTTTAAATGTAATTGATTCAGAGATTTGATTGAGGTGTTTATTAAAGGATGCAATAGGCTAGATCAGGGGTGTCAAACTCAAATTCACAGAGGGCCAAAATTAAAAACTTGGACTAAGTCGAGGGCCGAACTAAATATTTATTGAAAATTTTCAACAACATCTGCATGTTTTCTCTTCTTTCAACATATGTAATGTTAAACTTTTTCTTATTAAAATAAATGTTTAATAATAGTTTTGGATAAACTCTTTCCAGAAGCATTAACAAATGAGAAATAAAATATTCAATAAATAATATTTCTCTATAGAGGATTTTTCAAATGTTGCTAGTGTGCTGTCGAATAGTAAAATCTGAGGGCTATTGAGAATGTGGGAGAATAACATGATTCCTGAAACAATCAAATGGGTGACTGATTGTGGGCATGAACTCTAGCAGGGTTATTTGCCATGCCCTTTTTCCATTGGTACAGATATCCTTTGATTTACACACTTTTCAAGTTTTATGCCTAATGAGCTTGTATCCAGGTGCAGGACCATTTTTAACCAGGAATATATTTATCACTGTGACATGAAACTATTGGAAGATCGTTTTATCCTGAGATTAAAGTTCATAATACTTACTGAGGCCTGTGTGCGGGAGGGCAGGATTTGCGGGCGATCGGGTTGGACAACGACAGTGCGGGGGCATCGGCTCTCGCTGCAGGGCGGCATCTCGGCGGATCAGCGGCCCCGTCACCGTGAGTCGCGGGTCGGCCTGCAGCAGGGAGGGGGAGTGGGCAACGGTTCTGGCGAGGTCAGGCCCGAGGCCTCCGGTTCCGGGCGCTGGGAAGCAGCCTTGGCTTCCCCTGACACCGGCCAGGCCGCGCTGCGGAGGGGGGGCGGGCGGGGGGACACCACAGTGCGGGGGCATCGGCTCTCGCTGCAGGGCAGCATCTCGGCAGATCAGCGGCCCCATCACCGTGAGTCGTGGGTCGGCCTGCGGCAGGGAGGGGGAGTGGGCAACGGTCCTGGCGAGGTCAAGCCCGAGGCCTCCGGTTCCGGGCGCTGGGAAGCGGCCTTGGCTTCCCCTGACACCGGCCAGGCCCCAAAACCAGAGTCCACGGTGAGACCCTGCAACGTAAACAGAGGAGGTGGGGGCGATTAGCAGGCAGATGCCAATGCATTCTGGGATTTGTTGTATTACTGTGCATGTGCTATACTGGCGCGGCGGCTAGCGGGCCACCTCTAATACATTTTTGAAATGATCTTGCGGGCCAAATATAATTATATGGCCCGTGGGCCAGAGTTTGACATGTGTGGTCTAGATAAAAGCTAAGGAACTGATTATGGACTCCAGGAAGGGAAAACCAGGTGAACACAAACCAGTCCTCATCGAGGAGACAGCTGTGGAGAGGGTATATAAAAACTTCAAATTCCTGAGTGTTAACATCTCTGAAGATCTATCCTGGGGCCATCATGTTGATGCATGTCCACTCTGTACAGGGTTTAAGTCACCTGTTATAGGAGCCAAGCACAATCCTGGAGAAGCTCAGTAGGTCAAAGTATACATTACATAGCAAAGATAAATATATACATAACTGATGTTTCGAGCTTGAGCCCTGCATCAAGGTATGGAAAAATGTTGGCAGGCATCCGAACAAAAAGGTGAGGGGTGGAGGGAGGTGTATGTTCCCAAAGGCAGGGTGAGGAAAGGAGAGAGAGCACACCAGCAAGCAGGGGGAGGAGGGATGACTGTGAATGGAGAGGGAAGGAAGACAAAGGGAAAGGAAAGGGAGGGAGAACAATGAGTAGGCTCACAGAAAAAAAGTTAATGCTATCCAGTTGGAGAGTGCCCAGATGGGAAAATCAATTTACGGGTGATCTTGGTGAGACAGTACTTGAGGCCACGGACAAATGTGACCATAGGAATGGGGCGTGGAAATTAAGTGGTTGGCCACTGGGAAATCCCTGTCACTGATGCAGAGAGTGAAGCAATCTCCTAGTCTGCACCCAGTCTCTCTGATGTAGAGAAGGCCACAAAAGGAGCACTGGATGCAGTAGACAACTCGAGCGAAGTGTTACTACACTTGAAAGGACTGTTTGGGGCCATAAAGAGTGAAGGAGGAGGTGTGGGCGCAAGAGTGGCACTTCCTGCGGCCACAGGGGAAGGTGGCAAAGGGCGATTGGTGGGGAGGGATGAGTGGAGAGGGAGTCACGGAGGGAGAGTCTATTCAAAAGACGGAGAGGGGAAGATATGTGGTGGTGGGATCATGTAGAAGGTGGTGGAAATTATGGATAATGTTAGGCAAGGGGAACCCTGTGTTCGTTACGTCTGGGGGTAGAGGGGGCCACGGCGGATGAGCGGGAAATGCAGTAAATGGTGGTGGAGGGCTGGTTATACGACCACCAGGCTACTACGATTTCTGTATCTGCAGGAAGACCTCCTCAGGGGCTGACTCCACCTGGCTGACTGTCAATCAGCTGACCTCTATAGACCACCTGTCCCGCATCGGACTTGTCAGCCACAAACGAGCCTGCAGCTGACGTGGACTTTTTACCCCCTCCATAAATCTTCGTCCGCGAAGCCAAGCCAAAGAGAAAATAGACCACCTAAGGAGCTGACCCCACCTGGCCAGCTGTCAATCAGACGACCTGAATGTAAACCTGAGTCGGCCCCTCCTGAGCCAGTCACACGGGGAGCCACCAAGGCACCAACTGGTGTTCAGTCTTTGACTGGAATAAAGGCCGTTGTCCAGTCTTTTGAGTTTATGCTTGCTCGCTACTACCTCAGAGCTCCACAGAGGGGAAGCCGTATTTGTGGAAGTAGCCAGACATTTCAGATGATGTGTCCTGGAAGACTTCATCTTGTGAACAGTTGTGGCGGAGACAGAGAAATTGGGAGAAAGGAAAATAATCCTTGCAGGGTTAAAACATGAAAGTCTGCAGACACTGTGGTTGAAGTAAAAACAATGCAGGTCAAACAGTGGACCTTTTACAGCAAAGATAAAGATAAATAGCCAAACATTTCAGGCTTTAACCCTTCATCAAAGCATGAGCAAGCCTGAAACATTGGTTTAGTACCTTTATCATTGCTATATAAAGTACAGAGCACCTGCCTACATTTTGCTCATGCTTTGGCCAGAAATCTTGGTCATGATTTAATATCTTTGCTTTATGAAGTGCACAGTTTGAACAGCTTTTACATAATCCTTGGGTGTGAAGAGTGTAGCTGTAATATGTCTGGGAAACCTCTCTGTCCAGATGGAGGCAGAGAGACTGAGAGGGGAGGATCGCCTGATGGCGAGTCAGCACCGACGCCTTGGGCTGATTGGCCTCATTCTGTGTCGTCACAAGCCCCAGGACATTAAAGGAGGGCCTTTGGGGAATGCTGGCACCGCTTCCTTTGCGAAAGACGGTCGATTTTACCTGAATTCACGCGTCTCAGAAGTCCCCGGGCTCACTCGAGGGCGGCCGGGGAGTAGGCCCGTCGCCATGGCGACCCGTGGTGACGGAGCATCACCCCACCAGCCGGAGCGGCGACCCATTGGCCGGCCGGAGTCTCGTGTTCCCCGCCACAACAAACGTTCGGCGCTCGCCCCAGTTCGAGTCACCTCCGCGCGGTGACGTGACGTCAGCCGCAATCAAGATGGCGGCGCTGTCAGTGATGGAGGCTCGGAGGATAATACCATGAAGTAGGAGTTAGGTGAAAGTTCTGAATTGAGAACGGGGTGGGAGTCACGATTCCATTGCTGGCGTCCCCGGAAAACTATTTTCATCACCCTTCTGTTAAAAAATAATGGAGAACGAGGACGTGTCGCTTGAAAGTATGGACCCTTCATTGACTGAGTTGGGTGAGGGACTCAGCTTGGGGGATATAGACGGTGAGTCGAGCATTTTAACCTCTTACACTTGGATATTGAATGCCACTCAACAGCATTTACAAAACAGAGGGGTGTGTGTTTGCGGGGAATGGGATTTGGTACAAGGAGTTTCAGCTGATCACTTGGAAATTGAATGCGAGCCAACAACATCTATCAAACAGATATGTGTGTGTGTATTTGAGGAGGAGATTTAGTATAAGGAGATTCAGCTGATTTCTTCCCTTACTGTGGAGAATTGTTTGATAAGGAAACATTCAATTTGGTGATCAAATGTATAATAATGATCAACTTCGCTATTTATTGAAAATCTCATTTTATTGATCACAATTTCTTGGTATAAAATACAGTCCTTTCACAATTTCTACCTTGTTAATATAAAATTATAAATTCTGTACTTTTATCACAATTCAATCATACATGGGTCCATTGTGCCCAATGGAGTGTGAGTGAAGCATCCCATTTTCTGTTTTTTCTGAGCATTATTGTAAGGTACAGCACGTTCATTTTTTTAAAAATGTGCTGAAACCTACTGCTAAAAGTCTTTCAGGCAGTGACTTCCAGATTTCTATCACACTGTCAAAACATTTTTCTCTTAATATCCTGCTCCAAATCAGCTTGCATCAGTGTGGACTGCTTTTTTTGATCTTTTCATTGGGAGTGTTAGGTTTTTTCTTTTCAACCTACCTTTCTGTATTGGAAGAGGCAGGAGTGGAATCTTGAATTGGAATTTATTGTCTTAAACACATCACAAAATTTGTTGTTCTGCAGCAGTAATTACAGTGCTGTAAATTACATTGTTAAAAATAAATAAATTCATGAAAAAAAAGAGAAAGTGAGGTAGTGTCTGTGGTTCATTATCCATTCAGGAATCTGATGGCAGAGGGGAAGAAGCTGTCCTTGTATTGCTGGATGTTTGTCCTCGGGTTCCTTTACCTCCTTCCTAATGGTAGTAATTGTCAGAAATAAAACTTCTCACACATGAGTCTCTTTAAAACTGATGACACGACAAGCTTTATTTACAAGTCTGCAGAGTTGGACTCAACTGGTTTCTCACCAGTTAAGCCCCGATACATACAGTGCATTGATTTTTATACCCTTATTATTTGCCCTTCCCCTTCTTATTAATACTGTTTTAATTGGTTAGTATTACAAAAACATTCTAAGTATAACTGCATTATTAATTATCACGTTCGTTACGTACGCTGTGAACTCTACATTCACTAAATTCTGTTTCTCACACTTCTTATCAATCCTTTGTCTCCTGCATGTCTCTTACTATGACCATGAAAAGATAGGTTTAAAAAAACATATTCAGCAGATCCTTCTGTCCTTGACTGCTAGTAAACTCTCTGTCCGTTCTGGCTTCCCTGTTTATGATTAATCATCACATTTTAACTTAAGTCTTTTTAACCTAAATTCTCTATATAACAATCCACCCCTTTCTCTCTTTAAAATGTGTTTGAATATATGTATAGATATGAATGGGGATTTTAAGCTAGGGAAGAGAAATGTTTTATGATACATTAATCTCACGCTGAAATAAAAGTCTTACAGGGTCTCCCATTCCCCCTGGTTGCATAGCTTGTTCGACCATGGAAATCACCAGGCTGCGTAGACAGGGAATAATACAGGGCAAAATAAGTAGGAGGAATAAAATACCTCTGATGACCCACAAGAAGGTATGCCACCAGGTTCCTCCAAACCATTTGTCCATCCAATTAAATTGTGGGAAAGGATGCCAGGTTTGAACCGGTACATGGGACAATGTACGAATATTATCAGCGATTTTACGAACGGCTTTTCCATTATCATCAATCTGTAAGCAGCAGTTAGTCAAATTAAGCTTGCCACATACACCTCCTTCCGTGGCTAGGAGATAGTCTAGGGCTAGACGGTTCTGATATATAGCAGAGCGCATTTGACCTTGCTGGGATGCAAGTAATTGCAGGGCTATAGCTGTTTGATTTGTAACAATTTCAAGGACTGCTTGTAAGCGAATTATACGATTTAACAAATATATAGGAGTACGATAACCCCAGGATCCATCTTGAGCCCATGTAGCGGGACCATAATATTGAATTATGCGTTCTGGAGGCCAATCATCTCTCCATTGTCCCAAATGTACCATGGTAGAGCGGGGTTTACGATGTAATGTATCAAAGACCTTCACGCCTAATTTATGACCGTGATCGTGGGGTAGAAGGAAAAATTCTGGGCGGATTATTCCTAGGAAACAACTTCCACTCCACTGTGAGGGAAGACGAGTATAAGCTTTATTACCACATACCCAGAATAATCCATTTGGGGATACTCCATACCCCCTTTCCCAAACTCTTTTAAGAACGGGATTTGATTGGTATGGTCCTGTGATGGTGGAAGTGGTACAATTCCAAAACTGAATACTGCTATTAGACAGGGGTAGGCAATTAGTTTTAAAAACAGTGGATAAGAACCAAGTCTGAGGTTTAGGAAACCAAGTGAAAACACTAGGTGAAATGCGAATCCATACAGCCTTGGAGGGACTTTCTCCTACTGGGTATTTGCCGGCTCGTGAGAGACAATAAAAACCAGAGGGGACGTTAGAGAGAGACCAGGTTTCTCTTGATCTCGTTCGGTTAGTTGTCCAAATCCGGGAAATCATGGTCAATGAATTGAGGGGTTCCCCCCACCAAGGCCATTGTTCTGACAACCGTGGACCCCCGCAGACCCAACAATTGGTTACATTAAAAGTTCCTGCAATTTTAGTTGCCAGATCTACAAAAAGGTTATCTCCCCCAATTGCATTACCGAAACTTACATGGTTATTTGGATGGACTCGAACTAAGTCCGGCTGTCTTAAAGGGACAGGCAATTTCGAGTGTGGAGTGTAACTTTTCATTGGAACAGTACGTTGGTGTATGCAAAACCAGAGTCCATCAGGGCATGGTTGGCTTGAGTCACCTTTCCAACCGTTAAGAGGGAAAGGAGTGGTATTAGGAATCTGTATATAATGACCCATATTATTTCCTTCTTTTTCCACACAAGGGGTATATGGATGTTGGGTGGTATTTTCTGCCCAGCATTTCTCAGGAACTGAGGTATGGGAAATGAAATTACCTTCCTTTCTTCCCCAAATGTGGTCCTGAAACAGGACCACTGTATCTCTGCATTTCTTACATTTCACACCTGATAAAGACATAGGCAAACTAAGAAAAATCAAAGAACATAACAATAACATTGTGAATTAAGTCTTTTTGCGAAATCGTAAGGTAAGAGGTTTTTCTCCAGGAATACAAGTCCAATCTGAGTTCGTATCAGGGTCCTGAGGCGCCTCTACAGGTCCCTTAAATCTGGATGCGTGTGTCCACCCCTTCTCTCTTGTTCGTGCTGCAGCTTCTGTAGTTAAGAGAACTTGGTATGGACCTTCCCACTGGGGCTGGAGTTTTTCAGTCTTCCAGGTCTTGATGAGAATCCAGTCTCCTGGTTCCACTTTGTGTAAAGAAAAGTCTAGAGGCGGTGTTTGTGCCAATAGTCCTCTCTTTCGTAAATCTGTAAGAGAGCGTGACAGTGCCTGTAAATAGTTCCTAACAAATATATCCCCTTCCCCCAAGGTGGGACACCCCTCAACTGTACTCCAGAAGGGAAGCCCAAACATCATTTCATAAGGGGACAGCCCTACATCTTTTCGTGGGGCAGTACGAATTCTCAATAAGGCCAGGGGCAGACACTTTATCCAAGGCATTTTAGTTTCCACCATTAACTTTGTCAATTGGATTTTTAGTGTTCCATTCATACGTTCAACCTTCCCTGAGCTTTGTGGATGCCAAGGGGTATGTAATTTCCAAGAGACCTGTAATGCATTACAAATCAATTGCTGGATTTTTGAAGAAAAATGTGGACCCCTGTCTGAGTCTATAGAATCCATTATACCATATCTGGGGATTATCTGCTCTAGGAGGAGGCGAGCTACTGTAGAGGCTGTAGTATTTATTGTTGGGAAGGCTTCTACCCATCGGGTAAAGTGATCTATTATCACCAACAGATATTTCCATCTTTGAACTTGAGGTAACTCTGTGAAGTCGATCTGGATACGTTGAAAAGGGCGTATGGCTAATGGTTGACCTCCCATGGTCCCTGTCCTCATTATCTTCTTATTAATTTTTGTGCATAGGTAACAATTTTGCACCTCTTGTTGGGCCAAGGTGTAGATTCCCTTACACACATATTCTCGAAGCACTGTGTCACATCAGGCTTGGGTGCCCCAGTGGCTCTGATGATGCAGGTGTTTTAAAATATTGCGAGTTATTTCTTTATTTAGAACCATTCTTCCATCTGGTGTTTTCCATGTTCCATCAGGTAACTGGCTTGCGCCCAGCTGATCCATGTTCTTTTCTTCCTTAGCAGTGAAAATGGGAGCTGTCTTTATGCCTTGCCTTATTGGGATTAAAGTCAGCAAACGGACTTCTTGTTGCATGGCTGCTCTTTTGGCTTCTTCATCAGCCAGTCTGTTTCCAATTGCTGTCGGGTTATCTCCCCTTTGATGGCTTGGTATGTAGACCACTGCTATTTCTTGGGGTAATGTTAAGGCTTCTAAAGTCAGAGTAATCATCTGTTCGTGTGCCAATTCCTTTCCTCTTTTTTTTTTAAATTTTTTTATTTTTCACACCATAAATCACATTAGCCATGATATACACTATTTCTTTTCACACATGTACAGTGACTTTTTCTCCCCCCCCCCTTTCCTCCCAAACCACCCCCCCACCCCCCCTCTCATCCATTTTAGGTATACAATCTAGGTTGCATTAAGCCAGTCAGACAATGTTGTCATTCAACAAAATTACACCAGAAATTCTACTGAGTCCATTCTTTTCTTTCCTTCTCCTTCCATCAACTTAGGTAATGTTTGTCCCCGGTAGGTTTTCGCTATTGTATTTAATGTAAGGCTCCTATACTTGTTCGAATATTTCAATATTATTTCTTAACCAATATGTTATTTTTTCTAATGGAATACATTTATTCATTTAAATTTGGTAGTTTCTTCCTTTTAATTTGGTTATGTATTCCATTAATATTTAAAGACATATAGTTCAGCGTAGCCCTTTTATATTTTGTTTATCTTCTCTTTCCATTTTTCCATCATTACCTTTCCTCCTTTTCCATTTCTGTTTTCTTATTTTCAACTCTTTATAAGACAACATTCCTACAACATCTAACATTTTCCTTATTCTCCTATTTCTATCTTATTTATCCCCAATCTCCCCTTCACCTCCTGAGTTGTCCTTTATCCCTTGTCGGACAACCACATCTCCCCTCTCCATTTGGATTTGCGAATCCACTCGCAAGCGTCAACTGATTGTGCAGTGACCGCTATTTCCCCCCACCCCGCCTCCCCCAGAAAAGATTTCACTTTTCATATGTCACAAAGGTCCCTCTTTTAATTCCCTCCTTATTCTCTCTATTCCATTACCTTCCCTTATTAATTCTTGTCTATACTATCTATATTTTCCTCTAAGTACAGATACATTCATGTATGCTCATTGTCTCTATTCACTCTTATACCTCTTTACCTGCATACATATCAATCGTGATCATTTTTACTCTCATTACCCGTCTTCATCCCTCAGTCTATTTTTGTCTTTACCCACATACATATCAGTCGTGATCATTTTAACTCTCATTACCCGTCTTCCTCCCTCAGTCTATTTTTGTAATTGTTCTGCAAATTTTCGTGCTTCTTCTGGATCCGAGAATAGTCTGTTTTGCTGTCCTGGAATAAATATTTTCAATACCGCTGGATGCTTTAGTATAAATTTATACCCTTTCTTCCATAAAATCACCTTTGCTGTATTGAACTCTTTTCTCTTCTTTAGGAGTTCAAAACTTATATCTGGATAAATGAAGATTTTTTGCCCTTTATACTCCAGTGGTTTGTTGCCCTCTCTTACTTTTTCCATTGTCTTCTCCAGTACCTTTTCTCTTGTAGTATATCTTAGGAATTTTACTACAATAGATCTTGGTTTTTGTTGTGGTTGTGGTTTAGAGGCCAATACTCTATGTGCCCTTTCTATTTCCATTTCTTGCTGTAGTTCTGGACATCCTAGGGTCTTAGGGATCTGTTATGGTTTTCCATTGTATCTATTTTTTGAGCTAGTAGTTCTTGTGTCTCTTTAGTTTTTTTATTAGATTTCTCCAATTTCTTTTTTAAGTCTTCTACCTCCATTTCTGCTGCTACTGCCCGCTCTTCCATCTTGTCCATTTTTTTTCCCATTTCTGTTAAGGTCATCTCCATTTTAATTATTTTCTCCTCTGTGTTGTTTATTCTTTTTCTTAAATCCTTAAATTCCTGTGTTTGCCATTCTTTAAATGACTCCATGTATCCTTTAATAAGAGCAAGTATATCCTTTACCTTGCCTATCTTTTCTTCTTCTATTTCACCATACTCTTCCTCTTCTTCTTCCTCTGGGTTGACCATCTGTTGTTTCTTTGTTGCCCTTTCCTCCTCTTCTATCTTGTTTCTATTGTCTTCTGTGGTCTCTTCTTGCTGCAGGTGTTCTGCAGCTGTCGTTGCCGGCTGTGGAGATCGACTCCCCAGCTGGTCCCCCCTCCCATCGGTGTGTTTTTTTTCATTCGCATCGCGCATGCGCGAAGTTTCGCGCATGCGCGGTTGCGCACTTTTGCTCGGCTCTGCGAGCCATTTTTGTAGTCCATTATTTACCGACCTGAGGGAGCGGGTTTCTCTCTCCGCAGCGGCCCTCTTCGGACAGGTAAGGCCTTCACCTTTTTCCTCCTTTGTCTTCTCTTCCTCTCTTCTTACCGTTGCTTTCGACTTTTCTTTTTTTGTCGCCATCTTCTTTCCACCTTTATACTCACTTTTCTGTAACTTTTATTTCTGTGCCTTTGTGTTTTCTCTTGTTTTTCCCGACTTTTCTGGAGAGGGCTGGAGTTCACCGTCCGGCCACTACTCCATCGCGTGACTCCTCCCCAATTCCTTTCCTCTTGATGTAATTAGACCACGCTCCTTCCAGATCTTACCAAAGGTATGCACTACCCCGTATGCGTATTTGGAATCTGTGTAAATCGTTCCAATTTTCTTTTCCAGTATTCTGAGGGCTCTCTGCAAGGCATATAGTTCACAGGATTGTGCTGACCAGCTTCCGGGTAGTCTCGTGGATTCTACTACTTTCCAAGTATTTCCTTCTATTATAGCATACCCATTTCTTCTCATTCCGTCAACACATCTGGCGGAGCCGTCAATGTAGAATTCATATCCTTCTCCCAGCGGAGTATCGCAAAGGTCTTCTCGGGTCTTGGTCTGAAGATCTGTCAACTCGACACAGTCATGCTCCACCTCTTTCTCTGTTTCACTGCCGTATAAAAACTGAGCTGGGTTGCAGCTATTAATTTTTGCAAACTGTAAATCTTCTCCAACCATTAAAATGGTTTCATACTTTAATATGCGAGAATCAGTCAGCCATCGATGGGCAGTTTGTGTTAATAAAACACTCACAGAATGGGAGGTGTACACAGTCATCTTTCCTCCAAAAGTAAGTTTACGTGCTTCCTCTACCAACAGAGCAGCAGCCGCTACTCCCTGGATACACGTCGGCCATCCGCGAGACACTGGGTCCATCATTTTGGAAAGGAAAGCCACTGGGTGTCGCTGACCGCCTTTTTCCTGTGTTAAAACTCCCACAGCTGTTCCTTGGTTATGAGTGACAAATAGCTGGAAGGGCTGTTTTAAAGAGGGCAGAGTGAGTACTGGGGCTCGTGTTAGGCGATGTTTCAAGTCCTCGAACCATCCCTCCTCCTCCTGGGTCCATTTCAATGGATAGTCATTTTCATTTGTCAGTTTATCATACATAAACTTCACCAAAGCTGAGTAGTCCTCTATCCATAACCTACAGTATCCTAAGAGTCCCAGGAATTGTCTTATTTCCTTCTTATTACGGGGTAAAGGCATTCTAGTGATTCCCGCAATTCGTTCAGGGGTAATCCGTTTCTGTCCTTTACTTATCTGGTGTCCCAGATATATCACAGTTTTCTCAACAAACTGTAATTTGTTCCTGGACACCCGTAGACCCTTTTTCCCCAGATAATTCAAGAGTCTAATGGTCTCTCCCCTCATTTCTTGTTCCTTGGGTCCTGATAATAGTAAATCATCCACATACTGCATTAGTTGGGAATCATCAGATTGTGGATAGTCCATCAGGATTTGTTCTAGCATTTGTCCAAACAGGTTTGGAGATTCAGTGAACCCTTGGGGCAATACAGTCCACCGAAACTGTCTCCGTCTACCTGTCCATGGATTTTCCCATTCAAACGCAAACATATCTCTACTTTCCTCTTCTAATGGACACGTCCAGAAGGCATCCTTCAAGTCGATAACACTAAACCACTCATGGTCTGGGGGAATCCGACTCATAATAGTATAGGGATTAGGCACCACTGGGTGACGGGTCTGAACAATAGCATTCAAACTTCTTAGATCCTGAACTAGGCGATAGGATCCATCTGACTTTTTTACTGGGAGTATAGGGGTGTTATAAGGTGACATGCATTCTTCTAATAGTCCGTCTCGTATTAAAGTCTCAATTACCGGCTGTAGCCCTTTTCTCCCTTCCAAAGAAATAGGATACTGACGTTTCCTTACCGGCTGATGACCTGGTATTAATGTGACATGTAAAGGTGGGATGTCCAGACTTCCTCGATTTCCCTCCTTATACCAGACTCTCTCGTCAATCTGCCGTTCATCCTCTTCCTTTAAAGCGCAGAGGTGGACTCGCACTTCTCCGTTCACAGGGAGAGCACCCAAACCTAGGAGAGCCTGTAAGTCCCTTCCTAGGAGGTTAAATCCAGCCGAAGGTAATAACAAGAGGTCTTGTACCCCTTCTCTTTCTTCCAGTTTCACTGTTACTTGGGGAATTATTGATACCATTCTGGGAGCCCCTTCTATCCCAGAAATTGTCAAATTACTTTCTATAGGCTCAGTTCCGATTGGCACAGTTATTACACTACTTCGTTCCGCTCCTGTGTCCACCATAAACACCACCTCTTCTCCCTTGGGACCAATTTTTAGTTTTACCAGGGGTTCCCTCTTATATTTGGTCCCTAACATTTGGAACCCCTGACACCCCTAATCTTCTTCCATAAGTTCGAGGGCACGCAATTCCCTCTTGTATCGGGGGCATTCCCTCTTAAAGTGTCCTTCCTCATTGCAGTAATAGCACTTAACAAACCTCCGGGGTCTTCCCTCTCTTGGATATCTTGGATTGTTTAGAGGAAGGTTTTGTTTTCTTTCCCCTCTGGATTCAGCATTCATCTGTCGGATAGTCTGTACCATAACCTTTGTCGCCTTCTTTTGATCTTCTTCTTCTCTCTGCACATATACTTTTTGTGCCTTTTTTAACAGTTCACTTAGGGGTTTTTCACTCCAGTCCTCCTCCTTTTCTAGTTTCTTTCTAATGTCTTGCCATGATTTGGAAACAAATTGAATTCGAATAAGCTGTTCACCCATTGGTGTACTAGGGTCCACACCAGCATACTGTTGGACATTCTTTCTCACCCTCTCCAAAAAATCAGTAGGGGACTCGTCTTTCCCCTGGTGGTTCCCAAATGCCTTGGTAAAATTGTGACCCTTTGGCACAGCCTCCCGTATCCCTTTAATTGTCCATTCTCTATATTGTCTCATACTTGCCAATCCCTCGGGTGTTCGTTTGTCCCACCTGGGTTCATTTAAGGGATATTTTTGTTCATGGGGTCTAGGGTCCCCAGGTTTTTCATATTCCCACATGAGGAGGGCAGCCCGTCGAATCATCTGCCTCTCCTGGGGTGAAAATAATGTTCCCATTATTGCCTGCATCTCTTCCCACGTATATGTGTTTGGTCCCAAGAATTGGTCAAGCTGTTCAGCCAGTCCTATAGGATCTTCCAATAACTTTTTCATTTCTTTCTTAAATCCCCGCACCTCTGTACTAGTTAGGGGAACATTCACATATCCCGTTCCCCCTCCCGGTCCTCCCATAGGAACTTCTCTCAGGGGATTTAGGTTTATTGAAAACTTTGATGGTCCTGGACCAGTCTGGGATCTTGTCCAGGGTCGGTTTACCAGTGGAAGTTTAGGGTCCGACTCCCTTAATTCATCCTTTTTTTTCCCGGCCCCCTTCGGGGCAATCAGATTCATCACCTTTCCCCTCCGGTAATAAGCTTTCCTCGGGCGCAGTAGGCACCGGGGGAATATAAGGAGGGGGAAGGTTGTCCAGAGGTTCCCATTTCTTTTCTCCTGCTACCCTCAATTTAAAACATTCTGTTAAGGATCCTGGCCAGGGAACCCAACAAAATGCATATGCTGACTCTTCTTGATTCACCTTTGGTCTCGAATTTACATATATGTTTAATGCTTGTCTAACCCAATCCTCATCAGATCCAAATTTCGGACACCAGACCGAGGAACCTTTAGTAGGTTGTTTTGACCAAAGGAGACAATATTGGACCATCTTTTTCTTGTTTTTGTCCCGATATCTTTTACTATCCCAATTTTCAAACATTCTCCCCAAAGGGCTGTCAAGGGGTACTCCCAGGAATTGTCCTGAATTTTCAGACGAGCCCTTAGATTTTGATCCTCCCATTTTCCCACCTAGATCTGTTTATCGTTGCTGAGGACCCTCTCGTTCTGGACCCTACTCCCTTCCTCTCAGACGCCTCGTCGGAGGTGCTGTCCCTCCTTCGGTTACCGCTGAGGTTTTCCTGGGGTTGACCCCTCTCTTCTCGGCACTTCGTCGGAGGTGCTGTCCCTCCTTCGGTTACCGCCGAGGTTTCCCTGGGGTCTATCCTAGAGTCCCGCGACAGGGTCCTCACACCACGACAAAAGATCTATACTTAGTCTATTCCGTTAGGTTTTTATCCAAACAGGTGCATCCCATTACACCTGTTACCCAATCCCCACACCACAATCGTAAGTCGTCACTTACCGGTGTCTTCCCGGGGATTGAACCGTCACCCTTCTCCTCTCCGTCTTGTCGTGTCACCCTGTCCGGATACCACTCGCTCAAGCCGCCCGAAGCGACGAGCAAGGGACTAGGAGCCGCTGAACTCAGCGGGGTGCACCGCCTCCGATGTCCCTCTTCTCGCCTCCCCTCACGGCCGGAGTGTAGATCCCGGACGAGCCCCCATTTGTCAGAAATAAAACTTCTCACACATGAGTCTCTTTAAAACTGATGACACGACAAGCTTTATTTACAAGTCTGCAGAGTTGGACTCAACTGGTTTCTCACCAGTTAAGCCCCGATACATACAGTGCATTGATTTTTATACCCTTATTATTTGCCCTTCCCCTTCTTATTAATACTGTTTTAATTGGTTAGTATTACAAAAACATTCTAAGTATAACTGCATTATTAATTATCACGTTCGTTACGTACGCTGTGAACTCTACATTCACTAAATTCTGTTTCTCACACTTCTTATCAATCCTTTGTCTCCTGCATGTCTCTTACTATGACCATGAAAAGATAGGTTTAAAAAAACATATTCAGCAGATCCTTCTGTCCTTGACTGCTAGTAAACTCTCTGTCCGTTCTGGCTTCCCTGTTTATGATTAATCATCACATTTTAACTTAAGTCTTTTTAACCTAAATTCTCTATATAACAGTAATGTGAAGAGGGCATGGCCTGCATGGTGAGGGTCCTTGAGGATAGAGGCTGCTTTGTGAAGTCATCATCTCATGTAGATGTCCTTGATGGAGTGACGACTGGTGCCCGTCTTGTCACTGGCTAAGTTAACAACTCTCTGGAGTTTTTTTCTTGTCATGTGCATTGGCACCTCCATACCAGACAGTGATGTAACCGGTCAGAATGCTCTCCACGGTACATCTGTAGAAATTTGCAGCATACCATTTGATGACACATCATTTCTCCTCAAACTCCTCATGAAGTAATTTATATTAAATCAATGCAAGAAATGAAACTTTTGGATATATGGAGGAAACAAAACCCAAAACAAAAGGAATACTCATACTACTCGGCTAGACATAAAACATACTCAAGAATAGACCTATTTTTGTTATCAGCTAGTATGCAGGATAGAGTAAGAAAAACAGAATATAAAGCTAGAATACTATCGGACCATTCACCCTTAATATTGACAGTAAAACTAGAGGACATCCCTCCAAGAATGTATAGATGGAGATTAAACCCCATGCTACTTAAAAGACAGGATTTTAGAGAATTTATTGAAAAACAATTAAAAATGTATTTTGAAGTAAATACGGAATCAGTGGAAGATAAGTTTATACTATGGGATGCAATGAAAGCATTCATTAGAGGGCAAATAATAAGTTATGTAACCAAGATGAAGAAGGACTATAATCAGGAAACAGAGCAGTTGGAAAGGGAAATAGTAAATATAGAAAAAAAATTAGCAATGAAGGAAGATACAACTAAAAGAAGAGAATTGGCGGATAAAAAAATAAAATATGAAACATTACAAACATATAAGGTAGAGAAGAATATAATGAAGACAAAACAGAAATATTATGAACTAGGTGAAAAAAAACGCACAAAATCCTAGCATGGCAGCTTAAGACAGAACAAGCTAAGAAAATGGTATTGGCATCAAGGAAAAAAGACAAACAAATTACATATAATCCAAAAGAAATTAAGGAAAACTTTAGAGAATTCTATGAACAATTATACCGAACTGAAAACGAAGGGAAAGAAGGGAAAATAGATGAATTTTTGACTAAAATTGAACTACCAAAACTACAAATAGAGGAACAAAATAAATTAACAGAACCATTTGGAACAGTAGAAATACAAGAGATAATAAAAAAATTACCAAATAATAAGATAACAGGGGAGGATGGATTTCCAATAGAATTCTACAAAACATTTAAAGACTTATTAATTCCGCCCCTCCTGGATGTAATCAACCAGATTGATGAAACACAAAGCTTACCAGATTCATGTAAAACAGCAATAATTACAGTAATACTAAAACAAGGGAAAAATTCACTCTCACCAGCGTCATATAGTCCAATATCTTTGCTAAACACAGATTATAAGATAATAGCTAAACTATTAGCAAACAGATTAGCAGAACAGGTACCGAAAATGGTAAATTTAGACCAAACTGGATTTATCAAAAAAAGACGCACAACAGACAATATTTGTAAATTTATTAACTTAATTCATGCAGTAGAAGGAAATAAAGCACCTGCAGTAGCAGTTGCTTTAGACGCAGAGAAGGCCTTCGACAGAGTAGAATGGAATTATTTGTTCAAAGTATTGCAAAAATTCAGTTTACCGGAGAAGTATATTAATTGGATTAAAGCATTATATAAGGGACCGTTAGCGAAAGTGACAGTAAATGGACATGTATCAAAGCAATTTAACTTAAGCAGGTCAACGCGGCAGGGATGCCCACTATCACCTTTATTGTTTGCGCTAGCTATAGAACCACTAGCAGAATTGATAAGAATAGATAATAATATAAAAGGAATAAAAATAAAAGACAAGGAATATAAAATCAGTCTATTTGTGGATGATGTTATAGTGTACTTAACAGAACCAGAACTATCAATAAAAGAATTATATAAGAAATTGAAGGAATATGGAGAGGTGTCGGGTTACAAGATAAACGTAAATAAAAGTGAAGCAATGCCTATGAATAATGCGGATTTCTCAAAATTTAAGAAGGTATCTCCATTCAGATGGCAAATGCAGGCAATAAGATACCTAGGTGTACAAATAAACAAAAATCTAGGCCAATTATATAAACTCAATTATAATCCACTAATGAAAAAATTACCTGACGATTTAGAGCATTGGAAAGATCTACCACTAACACTAATAGGAAGGATAAACTGTATTAAAATGAACATTTTTCCAAGGATATTGTACTTATTTCAGGCATTGCCAATACAACTGACAGAAAAATTCTTCAAAGAGTTAAAGAAAATAATAAGGAAATTTTTATGGAGAGGGGGGGAAACCGAGGATAGCACTAGATAAATTAACAGAATGGTATAAACAAGGAGGCTTACAATTGCCAAACTTTAAAAATTATTATAGAGCCGCACAATTAAGATACCTATCAGATTTTTATCAAACAAGGGAAAAACCAGACTGGACGAGATTAGAATTAGATAAAATAGGGGAAAAGATACCTGAACACATATTATATAAATGGGATGAAAAATTGATACAACATAGAACTTCTCCAGTATTACATCATCTCCTCAATATTTGGAAGAAGATTCATGTAGAAAGAAATAAAACAAATTACCAATTACCAAAACTAATATTGACGCAAAATAAGCTACTCCCTTTTACAATAGATAACCTTTCCTTTAGAGAATGGGGAAAAAAAGGGATTAAAAGAATAGAAAATTGTTTTTTAGGAAGTAGATTCTTATCCTTTGAACAAATGTGAGATAAGTACAATATAACTGGAGATACAGCGCTGGCATATTACCAACTGAGATCCTACTTGAAGGATAAATTAGGAAGCAATTTGAGTTTGCCAGAGGGAAGTAACCTTGAATATGTGATTACAGATACAATGTTAATCAAAAGATTTATAACAAATATGTATATTAAACTGCAAGAAAAGGAGAATGAGGAAACAAATGGTAAAACTAAACAAAAATGGGAACAAGATTTAAATATAAAGATAAAAAAGGAAACATGGGAGTATTTATGTTCTGGAACGATGAGAAATACAATAAATACGAGGCTACGTATGATGCAATATAATTGGTTACACAGACTATACATTACACCTCAAAAGTTAAATAAATGGGACCCAACAGTATCTGATAGATGTTTTCGATGTAAAAAAAAGAAATGGGAACAACAATTCATGCAATCTGGACATGTGAGAAAGTAGAAAAATTTTGGGAAGATCTCAATCAGATATTAAATAAAATAACAGAAAACAATATACCAAAGAATCCAGAGATCTTTCTCCTAAGTAACATAAAAAACAAAGAATTTGGAATTGATTTGGAGGCACAAAAAAGATTTGTTAAGATAGCCCTAGCCGTAGCAAAAAAATGTATTATGTCAACCTGGAAATTGGAAGATAATTTGAAAATACAACAGTGGTATATAGAAATGAATAAATGTATTCCATTAGAAAAAATAACATATAGTTTAAGAAATAATATTGAAATATTCGAACAAGTATAGGAGCCTTAATTAAATACAATAGCGAAAACCTACCGGGGACAAACATTACCTAAGTTGATGGAAGGAGAAGGAAAGAAAAGAATGGACTCAGTAGAATTTCTGGTGTATTTTTGTTGATTGACAACATTGTCTGACTGGTTTAATGCAACCTAGATTGTATACCTAAAATGGATGAGGGGGGGGGTGGGGGGGTGGCTTGGGAGGAGGGAGAAAAAGTCACTGTATATGTGTGAAAAAGAAAAAGTGTATATCATGGCTAATGTGATTTATGGTGTGAAAAATAAAAAATTAAAAAAAAAATAAAATAAAAAAAAACTCCTCATGAAGTATAGCCACTGACGAGCCTTCTTTATGATTGCATCGACGTGGAGGTCCAGGATAAATCCTGAGAGATGTGGACACTCAGGAACTTGAAACTCTTAACTGCTGATACTTCAGTGAGGACTTTTTTGTGCTCTTCTGGTTTCCTCTTCTTGAAGTCTACAATTAATTCCTTAGTTTCACTAATGTTGAGTACTGTCGTGACACCACTCAACAAGCTGATCTATCTCCCTTCTGTACGCTTTCTCATTGCTGTCTGTGATTCCACCAACAAACACGATGTCGTTGGCAAATTTGTAGAATTAAATTGTGCCTCGCCACACATTCTTGGGTGTAGACTGTATAGAGCAGTGGGCTAAGCAAGCATCCTTGAGATGCGCCTGTGTTGGTAGCCAGTGAGGCGGAGACATTGTTCAATGGATCAAGCAGCATTTGTGTTGGCAAAGCAATGGTCATGATTTCAATTGAGATCCTACATCAAGATTGAGTTTGTAGAGAGAAGATAGATAATGTATAGAAGTGAGAGGAAGGGATAAGACAGAGGATGGTAATTATAGATGGAATCAGATGATTGGCAGTTGGAGACAGGTGGGGAAAGTTCAAGTATAGCCCAGTGAAATGGTGTTCTTTGGTCCTTGGTGCAAAAACATGCAAACACACAAGACATAACACATACAGACAAACAATGCATATGTAGTAGAGATATACATCCATTAAAAATAAATGAATATTGTTGAATATAGCATAGAGACTTGAAGGGTTTGTATGAGCAGATCATCAATTGTTCAGGATTCTCACTGCCCGAGGGAAGAAGCTGTTCCTCGGCCTGGTGATTCTGGCTCCAAAATTCCTATATCCCTTTTCTTTTTAAAATGTTTTTTATTGAACAAAAGTTAAAATACAAATAAAATGTATCCCTTTCCTGATGGAGTAGCTGAAAGATTTTGTTTGCCAGATGATAGGGGTTCTCAATGATTTCATGAGCCCTCTTCAAACAATGATCCTGGTAGATCATGTCAGTGTGTGGGGGGGGGGGGGGGGGTGGGGAAGAGCCCATTGATGCAGTCTGCCACTTTTATGGTCATGTGGATTTACCTCTGATTCAATGCTGTACATCAACTGTACCACATTGTGATGCAATGATGAGATAAAAGCTGGTAGATGATAGGTGGAAATTAGACAGGTTGAACCAGATGGGGAGGTGCTAGGGCAGGGACAGAGGGTGGGACCAGATTATGGGAGTGCTGATGGACAGGTGAACCAAGGAAGAAGAAACCCAGATAGATTGATGTGTGGGTGATGAGCAGGTGGAACCAGTTGGGGAAGAGTGATGACTTTGGGTAGCAAGTTGGTGAGGAGGGTGTTCTTCCACCCTTCAAAACATAACCAGGGTTGTAGGTTGATTGGGATGTTTGGGCGACACAGGCTTGTGGGCCACAAGGGCCTGTTACAGTGCTGTGTGCCTAAATATATTTTTTTAAAAGGCAGAAATGTAATATTACACAAATAGCAGACAAAGATTCGTTAATAACATTTGCATTGCCCTGGCGCCTTACAGTCAGATAAGAAGAAACAAAAGATAGTCCCCCATCAGAGTCACCGAGTGTCGATACATTTGCCTTCAGCACTCCCTCAGCCTCTTCAGCCACAAAAGACTCCAGTACAGTTCAAACCATCAGCAACCCAGCCTAGATTCTGACACATTGAGGAAGCCTTCAGGACCCTTCAGGAGCCCTCCTTGCCCTCGGCATTCTCTTGAATCCTGGTTCCGATACCTGGTTCCTATGAGCCAGTTTCTAGTAGCCTGTGGCCTGGAGTGAGTCCTTTGTAAGCTTGCAATTTAAATGGTTCCATATATTGAATAGAAAGTCAAAGTTAATGATTACAGTTCTCTTCAAACTGGAGCATCCTAAAAGACTTCTTATGATGGTTCTTCCTGCACTGGTGGTGCAGTGGATTCTTATTTTGCTAGTTCATTTCCCATCACTGTGTGAATATAAAACTAATTTAATCGTGCTCTGAACATACAGGCATGGATCTTGGTTTTGAGCATTAACATTTAAAGCAATGTTATGATAGTTCCTGAGAAAAGACCTGACTTGTATGGAAGATGTTTTTTCTTTCCTCCTTGACACTAATTTCATTAATCTTTTATAGAAATGTTGCAGTTTGTAAGTGGTCATGTTGGCGACTTCCCTGACCTCTTTGATGAGCAATTTAGCAGTGGTCTGACGGGATGCGACAAACTTGACCAGCCTCCTGTGGCTATACCTCAACAGGGAGGACAGCAACAGCAACAAATACAGCTCCAGACATCAGCACAGCAACTGACGCAACAAAGGTCACTGGCGCAGCACCATGTTCATCCCTCCTCACCACCAGCGCTCACACAGACTTCTTCCCCTGCAGCCCAAAGGACCACCCCTGTTCTTCACCCTCGCCCATCAGTGCACACACAGCCACAACAGCAAACCTTCATGATAACATCAAATTTTACCTCTCCACCAACGCAGACTCGGATTATTCAACAGCCAGTCCTCACTTACCAGAACCAAGGAGGATTTTCAGGTACCAGTTTCAGAATCAGAATTTATTGTCCTGAACATGTCCCAAAATTTGTTGTTTTGCGGCATCTTTACAGTGCAAATATTGCTATAGATTACATTTTTTTTAAAGTTATTGCACAAAGTAAAAGAAAGTGAGGTAATCTTTGTGATCGTTGTCCATTCAGAAATCTGACGGTGGAGGGGAACAAACTGTTCGTCTTCAGGCTCCTGTACCTGTACCTCCTTCCAGATGGTAGCAGTGAGAAGTTGGGCAGTGAGGTCCTTGAGGGTAGAGGCTGTTCTCCTGATCGACTCCTCCTGAAGTCCACAATCAACTCCTTGGTTTTGCTAAGGTTGAGTGTAAGGTTGTTGTTGTGACACCACTCGACGAGCTGATCTAGGTCCCTTCTCATATGCCCCCAGTCTCACTTAAGATAAGATGTCACACTAAAATTAAGTCACAGTACTTAGTATTTTACTGGTTTTATTAAATTGTTCCTATTTTAGTGATTTGTGCATCTGTATTCCTGGAAGATTTTGTCCTTCTTTCTCACAGACTTTTTGTGACATTTTTGTTAGTCAAAACTCACCAACGTTTACCTCAGTTAATTACCTAATTTCTGATTTGGTGTCATGGGTGTTAACTCATTAATTTGAGGAAAAATGAATGTTGTGCTTGTTTCTATTGTTAGTCTGGTTTTACTTATTTTAATCTTGGATTAAAAATGACCCCCGGTTAAAGCGTCTTCTCACTGCTCTCTTTGGGCAGAAAGTACAGAAAGAAGCCTGAAGTTCAGCTCCTCTCGATTCAAAAACAGTTTCTTTCCAACAGCTATCAGGCTCTTGAACTCTCCTTGTTACACTAATCATAAACTGCTCTGACACCACAATAGGACTGTGCACTATTGCAAAGTCACTTTTTTTCTTGCACAAGGATAACTGAATGTTTAATATTTATATTTTTTATTCATTGTCTCTTTTTAAATCAAACTGTAGTCTTTTTTTTTAAAGTCAATTATCTATTTGGCTGAAGCAAGTAAGTATTTTGATTTGTATGACAATAAACTCTTCATTGTTGTTGATACTTTTACAGTTATTCAGCCCCAGATACCGAACCTGGTCACTTCCCCACAGGTGCAGCCAGTTGCCTTTCAGCAGCAGGTCCAGGGTCTGTCAACCCATAGGATGCTGACTTCAGCGACCACAGTGGGCAGCATTCAGACACTAACGCCGGGCACCACCACCACCACTGTACAAACACACTCGCCACAGGTGCAGCAGTTTCCTGTAAGTATGCTTTTCCCTAATACATACTGTATATTTCAGTTGGATTAATATTAATTTGAAAAAAGATGAAAACCATGGAATTAAAATGTCAAGGAAAGTATAGTCCAGGAATATGTAAAATTAAATAAACCCATTGTGTGACAGAGTCAGTGTAGCAATTAGTGCAACAATTTTCCAGCGCCAGTAGTGTTAGGTCTGCTTTGTTCATGAATGAGTGAGACAAACACCAGACTGAGTCGAAATCAGGGTTCTTTGTTCTTTATTACCGGATTGTAACACTTGCAACTAACAATGTTAGTCGGAGAATGCATTCTGTCATTATCAGCAAAATGATGATTTTTTATACCCTTGGATACGTGCTTAGAACATCATCATATCATTACTTGTCCAATGACTAAAACTGTTGCTATCCTTTCCCTGCTAGCTTCCTGCCTCTCAATCCATCAATGTCTCTCTTATCTTGTAAGTACAAGGATGCATTCACATCTTGTTACCGCCCTGTACAGGGTAACTCCTTACACATTCCCATCTCATGATGTTTTACCTTACAGTAGCCAGGGTTTGAATCCGGTGCTGTCTGTCAGGAGTTTGTACACTCTCCCTGTGTCTATGTGGGTTTCCTCCCACATTCCAAAGACGTACGGGGATTAGTAAGTTAATTGGTCACATGGGTGTATTTGGGTAACTCAGGCTCATGGACCTAAAGGGCCTGTTGCCATTCTGTATCTATGAGCAAAAAAAAATTTAAAATAGCTCACTAACTTCAGAATTTGGATTTCTAAAGCCAGTGTAATGTCTTTGCTGGGATAAACTTCATTTAAATTAAATTTAATCTGAAAATACATGGTCCTTTGCTTCAACATAATTGAATAGAACATCATCAAATATCACAGTTAACAGTAAAAAAAAAATCACAGTTAACAGTGTTGCAGAAACGAACTGACTTGGGCTATTTTTTTTCTTGGTCTAAGATAATAAATTATCACGAATTAGGTTACTGGTAATAGAAATTGTTGCTGATGTGCGTATATGTGTTCCTGCTGCCTACCTATCAGTGATCCCTGTGATCTACCTTCAGTGATCCACATATCAGTGCTCTTAAATTTTCTTGCATTGTGCTCCTATCATTTTATTTTCACTGGTGTGGTTCATTTTATTATCTTGCTTCAATTTCACAACTTCTGTTCATGTTAAACTTCATCTGGCACGTAAAAACACAGAGTATTGGAGAAACTCAGCAGGTCTCGCAGTAACCAATGTTTCAGGTCTGATCCTTTTTTCATTGTATAAGAAGCAGGCAGGCTGTTGAGAAGTAAAGAATGTTTGGGGGGGGGGGGGGAGGATTTTGAGAGCACCAGGGAGTGCAGATGGGGAGCATTAAGAGACTCACAGAACTCCCTTCGAAGGGAGAACTTCTTCAGGATAGGTGTCCCTGCAAAAATGGGAACAAGATTTAAATATAAAGATAAAGAAGGAAACCTGGGAGGAGTTGTGCTCTGGAACGATGAGAAATGCAATAAACACGAGGTTACGTATGATACAATATAACTGGATACACAGGCTATACATTACACCTCAAAAGTTAAATAAATGGGACCCAACAGTATCTGACAGATGTTTTCGATGTAAAAAAGAAATGGGAACAACAATTCATGCAATCTGGACATGTGAGAAAGTAGAAAAATTTTGGGAAGATCTAAACCAGATATTAAATAAAATAACAGAAAACAATATACCAAAAAACCCAGAGATCTTCCTCCTAGGTAACATAAAAAACAAAGAATTTGGAATTGATTTGGATGGTGCACAAAAAAGATTTGTTAAGATAGCTCTAGCCGTAGCAAAAAAATGTATTATGTCAACCTGGAAATTGGAAGATAATTTGAAAATACAACAATGGTATATAGAAATGAATAAATGTATTCCATTAGAAAAAATAACATATAGTTTAAGAAATAATATTGAAATATTTGAAAAAATATATGAAACACAATAGAGAAAACCTACCGGGGACATTCACCACCTAAATTAACGAAAGGAGAAGGAAATGAAAAGAATTGACTCAGTGGAATTTCTTTTTTATTTTTATTGAATGACAACATTGTTTGACTGGTTAATGTATCTTAGATTTTGTACTTTAAATGGATGGGGGGGAGGTAGGGAGGGTGGGATGGGAGGAGGGGGGGGAGAAAATGACACTGTATATATTTGAAAAGGAAAATGCATGTATCATGGTCAATGTGGTTTATG
Source organism: Narcine bancroftii (assembly GCF_036971445.1). Classification (NCBI taxonomy): domain Eukaryota; kingdom Metazoa; phylum Chordata; class Chondrichthyes; order Torpediniformes; family Narcinidae; genus Narcine; species Narcine bancroftii. The sequence continues at coordinate 70,749,988 of NC_091481.1, forward strand.
GTGTGAAAAATAAAAATTTAAAAAAAAAAGGATAGGCATCCCTGGAAGAAATTTTGCAGTGGAACAACTGAAACCAAAGTCTGCAGATGCTGCGATTGTAGTAAAAACACAGAGGCTGGAGGAACTCAGCAGGTCTCACAGTGTCCATCGAGTCTCTTGCTGCTCCCCATCTGGACTGTCTGCTGCTCCCAAGCTCTCCTCCCCCTGCCTTTCTTTACTTCTCAACAGCTTTTTAATTCCAGTACCTTCCTGCTTTTCACTTGTACTTTGAAGAAGGGCTCAGGCCTGAAACATCAGTAATGTATCTTTACCTTCTATGGACGCTGCGAGACCAGCTGTATTCTAACGAAGGGTCTGCAAACTGAAATGTTACACTCTGTTTTTCTTTCTTTTTTTAAAAAAATAGACATAAACACAGTGACAGGCCCTTTCAGACCAATTACACCCAATTGACCTTCATCTCCCTGGGACATTTTGAATGGTGGGAGGAAACTGGAGCCCCCAAGGAAGAACATTAAAAACTCCTTATAGAGAGTGCTGGATTTGAACTCCAGTTCCATTGAACTAATCGCTAAGCCAACTGTGTCGCCCCAACAATCCAGCAATTTCAGTTTTTTACAGATTTGAGTTTCAAGGCAGTGTTTAAGGTTCCTAACCACAAGAGGGGATTTTAACTAAGCATATAAAGAAAAGGTACAAGGACTGCCTAAAGAAATCTCTTGGTGCCTGCCACATTGACCACCGCCAGTGGGCTGATAACGCCTCAAACCGTGCATCTTGGCGCCTCACAGTTTGGCGGGCAGCAACCTCCTTTGAAGAAGACCGCAGAGCCCACCTCACGAACAAAAGGCAAAGGAGGAAAAACCCAACACCCAACCCCAACCAACCAATTTTCCCTTGCAACCGCTGCAATCGTGTCTGCCTGTCCCGCATCGGACTTGTCAGCCACAAACGAGCCTGCAGCTGACGTGGACTTTTTACCCCCTCCATAAATCTTCGTCCGCGAAGCCAAGCCAAAGAAAAAAAAAAAATACACCTCCAGAAGAATCATTGTTCTCGCCGAAGCTGAATGTGTTTTTGCAAAGTAGGCTGTAAGAAATTATCACTTTTTAAATTTCTTTTTGCTTCCATTAACTTGCATTTCCATGATCTATTTCCCAGGATGAAAGTATCCATGATATTATTTCCTGCTTTTAGAGTTTTAAATTGTGCAAGTGCATTTTATTCTGTTCCAGGTCCTTGTGCAGCCTCAACTCATAAAGACAGACTCCTTGGTCCTAACGACTCTGAAAGCTGATCACAGTCCAGTTATTGCAGCAGTGCAGAATCCAACCATCACTACGTTGACCACTCCTATGCAGACCACAACTCTGCAAGTTCCAGTACGTTGAATTCAACTAGGACATTGAGTTATTATCATCAAAGTGCGTTTACCCTGCAATCTTTATTGCAGTCTTTGCAGATGAAAGAACGTGAAATGAATCGGAATCACAAAATCCGTTGTTTTGTGGCAACAGTGCAAGCATTTATGTAACCATTTAACAATTACAGCACAGAAACAGGCCATTTTGGCCCTTCTAGTCCGCACCGAACTAAGAACTTTCCTCTAGTCCCACCTACCCTCACCCTGCCCATAACCCTCCGTTCCCCTCCCATCCATATACCTATCCAATTTTTTCTTAAATGACAAAATTGACCCTGCCACTACTACTTCTGGAAGCTTTTTTCGCACAGCACCTCTCTCTGAGTAAAGGAATTTCCCCTCATGTTACTTCTAAACTTTTGCCCCTTTTACTCTTAACTCATGACCTCTTGTTTCAATCTCTCATTCTCTTAATGGAAAAAGCCTATCCACATCAATTCTATCTATCCCTCTCACAATCTTAAATACCTCTATCATATCCCCTCTCAACCTTCTAAGCTCTAAAGAATAAAGACCTAATTTGCTCAATCTTTCTTTGTAATCTAGATTCTGAAACCCAGGTAATATTTTCGTAAATCTCCTCTGCACTCTCTCTCCCCTTGTTGATAACCTTACAAAATAAATAAAAATAGTGCAAGAAAATGTTAAATTAAGGGAGTGTCTGTGGTTCATTGTTCATTCAGGAAGCTGTCCTTGTGCCGCTGAGTCTTCAGGCTCCTGTACCTTTTTCCTGATGGTAGCTTAGTGAAGAGGGCATGACCTGGGAGGTAAGGGTCCTTGAGGATAGAGGCTGCTTTCTTAAAACACTGCCTCTTCTAGATGTCCTCAATGGATTGGAGACTGGTACCCATAATGTCGCAGGGCGTTAATAACCTTCAAATTTTTTTCGTCTTGAGTGTTGGCACCTCCGTACCAGACAGTGATGCAACCAGCCAGAATGCTCTCCAGAGTACACCTGTAGATGTTTGAGAGTTTTCAGTGACCTATCGAATCTCCTCAAACTCCATGTGATGTAAACGGTTCACTTGACACTGGAGCTCGGCAATGATTTAAAAGGCATCACATGACCAAGCTATGTAGATTTGAAGATTCTGTTCCAAGTCATTGAGTTAAATGATCTCAGTTAGACTTGTAATTCCAAGGGATTGATCTTTGTTCGTCTTGGAATCTGGGCTTTGTTGCCAAAGCAAGCATTTATTGCCCATCCATAATTATCTTTTAGAAGTACTGACGAGCCACCTTCTCAAACTACTGCAGTCTTGATGAAAGATTTCCCACAGTGCGGAGAGGTAAACAAAGAATAAAGCACTTGATATGTTGTTCAAATATTCCCAGGGCAGATATAATGTGGATTTAACATGGAGATAATGCTGAAGATCCAGCTGCGCTGGGTGGGTCACGTCTCCAGAATGGAGGACCATCGCCTTCCCAAGATCGTGTTCTATGGCGAGCTCTCCACTGGCCACCGTGACAGAGGTGCACCAAAGAAAAGGTACAAGGACTGCCTAAAGAAATCTCTTGGTGCCTGCCACATTGACCACCGCCAGTGGGCTGATAACGCCTCAAACCGTGCATCTTGGCGCCTCACAGTTTGGCGGGCAGCAACCTCCTTTGAAGAAGACCGCAGAGCCCACCTCACTGACAAAAGGCAAAGGAGGAAAAACCCAACACCCAACCCCAACCAACCAATTTTCCCCTGCAGCCGCTGCAACCGTGTCTGCCTGTCCCGCATCGGACTTGTCAGCCACAAACGAGCCTGCAGCTGACGTGGACTTTTACCCCCTCCATAAATCTTCGTCCGCGAAGCCAAGCCAAAGAAAAGAATGCTGTATCCATGTGAATGTGGATTGATTCCTGAGTACATTGTGAAGAATCATCCTAACGTTTTGCTGAAATATTTCAACAACCTCCAGCATATTCTCTCCAGGATGAGTGGAAAACCTTTCTCAGCTCCTCTCTGAGACAACACTTTTACACCCTCTGTCATCTCACTACAATAGTGCAGACGGTGCTTGCATATATGCCCACTGGAGGCCACGTATCATCTCCAACCATCCTTGATTCCTTCACTGGATAGTATGGGGCTGGCCAAAGGTCAACCCACTTGCCCCTACTGCACAACATTGCCTCTTCCTGCCCTCACACTTAACCAAGATGAGCCATGGATTTAAATGAATCATATCGTGCATCTCGGGGACCATCTCGCTGAGAGCAGACATAGATGTTGTACACCTCTATTCTTCATGTGCCAGCATGGCCATTACCATTCCTGGTAAAAAGGAATATTTGTAGATCAGGACCTCAAACCCAGCAACAAGTTCAATGTTTACTTAGCAGCAGTGATGCCTGCCCTTCTGTATGCATCAGAGACAGAGACATAAGTCAGTCCCTTAAAGAACTTGTAAAGTATCACCTTCACTGCCACTGCAAACTTTTCAAAATCTACAGAATGGCCAATATCAGCCTTCTCTCCCAGGTTATCATTTGCAGTGTTGTATCACTAGTAGTATGTGACCAGCTCTTGATTTCAAATTTGTTGTCCTCTGCCTTTTGCAAGGCTTTGCGCTCAGGGGTATTGGTGTCCTATACCAGGCGGTGATGCAGCTGGTCAGCACACTTTCCACCACTCATCTATAGAAATTTGCCAGGATTTCCGACGTCATACCAAACCAGCACCATTCAAATGCCTGACCTCAGACACTTGAAAGCAGCCAACTGCTACAAGTTTTAGCAAGCAATTTCCAGGAAGGCAGAAAATATCAGGGCATCTTGAGAACCTTCTTGTAAGCAATGTAATCAGAACATGGGGAGAGAGAATGAGAATTAACGTTTCAGATTGATAGCCCTTCATGGTCAATACCGATTGGGAGTGTTTTTCATCTGTGTTTTTCTCTCTCTCTCTCTACACGTGCTGCTTGGTTTGATGATTATCAGCTGCAGTTTATTTTTACATTTCAGATTTCCACTGAGTGCAGTTGTTTGACCCACATTGGAATCTTGACCCAAGTCCACTTAAGTATCCATGACCTGTATCTCCCTTGTTAAGTTCTATTTGCCCCCACCGCCCTATCAGAGTTGTGTTCTAAAAAGTAAATAATCTTTCCTGTATTGTTTTTTTTTCTGAGATTTTTGTTGTCGTTGATTGTCGCCACTTTTCTGTGGCATCTTAAATGTTGAATATTTATTAAATATTCGAATTGGAAATTAATCCCATGTTTTTTGTTTCAGACATTGGTTAGCAGTAATGGAACTATTCTGACAACCACGCCAATGTTGGTTGGAGCAGAAAAGGTTCCAATCAAGCAGATAGCTGGCAATGGAAAAGCTCCAGTGGAGGGACCAAAGGAGGGTGAAAAACGAACAACACACAACATCATTGAGAAACGTTATAGATCCTCCATCAATGACAAAATCATAGAGCTCAAGGATCTTGTGATGGGAACAGAAGCTAAGGTCAGTCAAATAAATGAATTACACTGGACAATAAAGATTTTGCTTCCTGAACACTTTTGGGTGTATTTTATGGATTTTGGGCTGCTGACCACAAAGATCACCATAATACTTTCCAATCACATACCTTTTTATAGCTATAACCTATTTTTTGATTTCCTGTCTACCTCAAGCAGACATGTTGAAGTGCAACATGTCATTGAAAATTCATTTCTGCTCTCACACTTGGACTTCATCCCTGCTGATCTTGGTGCAGTCAACATGATGAAAGGTTTCACCAGGACATTGTGTCCATGGAAAAGTGGTGTCAGAGCAATGAGAATCCGTCAATGTAGGCCAACTATTGTTGGACACTGACACGAGAGGCATCAGATGCTGAGTACAAATGAACATCAGAGGCAAAACATTTTTAGTTCAGTTGAACTAACACAATGTGTCGGCATTGTTATGGGATTAAACAGGCTAAATTCAATCAAAGTTAATTTAATGTTTCTCCAACTTTTTAACGTGAATTATCTTTGTGTTCAACTTGAAATTATAATCATAATCCCCAATTTTTTTTGAGAAAGCAACCTTTTTTTAAAAAAAAATATGTTGTCCAGTTTTAGCTTTGCATACAGTTTATTGCATATGTGGTGTTATATTTGTGAAGATATTGACTTGCAGGGATTAAAAGGAGAAAATAGATGCCAATATTAATAAATCATGTGTCATAGCATGTGTGTGTTATTCATTGTGGAAACAATTCAGATTTATTCGAAAGTTAACCAGAATTTTTTTCCAGCAATACTAGTTGGTGCAAGAGTGAGGGAAAGAGGAACACTTTAAAAAGGTGAGAGCGGAGCTGATGAGGTTCTTTTCCAGTGGCAGGAGTTGGTGAGAGCAAGAGAGACACTTTAAAAAGTGCAGGTAAAATGTGACTGTAATTAAGTCATTAACTGGATCTGATAAAGGTTTAGATTTATTGTCAGAGTACATACAAGACGTGCAACACTGGGATTCTTTCTCCTCCAGCTGAGGCAGAATTACCACTTATTGACTGTGCAAAAGCAAAACTGACTCAATGCACACATGTAAACAAAATGTGCAATAGTGAGAGAGAGAGGGAGAGAGACATCTATAAAGTACAAGAGTCCTTAAATGAGTCCCTGATTGAGTCTGATGATGGAGGGGTAGCAGGTGTTCCTGAACATGGTGGTGCGAGTTTTGTGGCACCTATACCTCTTTCCTGATGGTAGCAGTAAGAACAGAGCATGTGCTGGGTGGTGTGGATCCTTGATAATTGCTGCTGCTCTCCGACAGCAGTGTTCCCTGTAGATGTTCTCGATGGTGGGGAGGGTTTTGCCTGTGATGTCCTGGGCTATGTCCACTTCCTCTTGCGGGGTTTTCTGCTCAGGGTTATTGGTGACCCCATACCAGGCCATGATGCAGCAGATCAGCACACTTTCCACCATATGTAGAAATTTGCCAGGGTTTCCGATGTCATATCAAACCTCTGCAAACTCCTGAGGAAGTAGAGGCACTTGTGTGCTTTCCTCATGAAGCCATTAGCATTGGGTCACGAAAAGATCCTCTAAAATAGTGACTCCCAAGAAAGAAGGAAGCAAAACTTTAGTGGAGCATCCAGTGTGGGAGTGGCATGTCTGAGGACGGGAACTTTGGCTCAAGAGGCTTCGCAGGAACCAATAAGACCCTTAAACCTTCCTCTTTTAACACACTAATTGTCTAGTGAGCTGGTACTTGAGACTAAGTAAGGTAATTGGCAACATAGCCAATGTGTTTCTTGGAAGCATTATTAGACAAAATTTGACACTTTTCCACATAATGAAATGTTAAATGCAAAATCATGTTCTTTATCTCATTCATTCTCATCAGGGGCCTTGCAGCCCCCAGTGGGGGCCACAGCACATTTAACGGGGTGGGGCGTGGAGGCCACAGACTGTTTGTTTTTATGTGCACGGTATGAGAGAAGTTTTAAACCTGACTGTTCACAGAGTAGGGCGCCCATAAACTTTGAGCAGAGACCTAAGGGAGCCACAGCCAAAAAGAAAGGTTGAGAATGACTGGTATATCTCAGATGGTCCATGGGTAAATGGCGCACATGCATTTTCCAACAAGATTGCGATTTAATTAGATTGAAAAATGTGTATGAGACCACACAAGTTGTAATGAAGGTAAGATGTATTTTTAATCAAACTATGGGTGGAATAATATCACATAATGTATTTTCCAGATGAATAAATCTGGAGTTCTGAGAAAAGCCATTGATTATATTAAATACTTGCAACAAGCCAACCACAAGCTAAGACAGGAGAACATGGCTCTGAAAATAGCAAATCAGAAAAACAGTAAGTAGACTCAGTTTTATCATCAAGGGGGAAATTCCTCTTGCAATGATAAACATATAAATATTTTTTAAAATTTTACTCATTTATATTTCTTTAAATTTTAACACTTGGATTCCTTCTTTCTGCATTCATATTCTGAATGTTGATATTTAACATTTAAATTTTTAGGGTAAAATTTAGGGAGTAGGATTACTACTTTTGACCGCAGTAAGCATCTGCATCATTCGGGGTGTTGGGAGCTCAGATGGGCGGGCGGAGGTCCAGGCCAGAGTCCGTGGTCGGGCCGTTGGGAGTTTGGGTGGGTGGGTGGCCGGGGCCAAAAATGGGGCTGACTTTTACATGGTATCGACTATTAAGGTAAGAAATCCTGTTTAGATAAGAAGCTTCTGACTGTATTCACAAGTAAAATAGAAAATGATTTCTTATTTAAGTTACTGAATATTAAAGCTGCAGATTTAAAAGTCTCCCTTTTATATAATTACAGAGGGGCTGAAAGGATCAGAGGTTGCCAGGTTGCTTGAGTTTGATGTTGAGCTGAACACCGACAACTTCAAATCACAGTCACTGATCATGTCTCCTCCACCATCGGATTCTGGCTCCCCAGGCACTTTCTCACCTTGTTCCATTGATTCTGAACCAGGAAGTCCTCTCCTCAATGAGGCAATGGTAGCATTCAGTTCAAAATCTTTTTAAAAAAAAAAAAAAATCTTAAAGCTTAGAACTGGAATGTTTTGAACAATAATATAAATCTTACTACTAATCCTTTGCTCCTGCACTTGCTCTAATTTTTGATGATCCATTTCTTAATTGAATAACTCAAATGCAAATTATTATTGTAAATATGTAATTTTGTTCCTCCAAAATGCTGTGCATAGTTAAAGGTGGGTAATCAATAGACTTTTGGCAGGATGAATATTAGAATATTATTTAAATGACAAGCGATTGCAGTGTGCTGACGTTCAGAAGGAGTTGGGAGGGCTTGCACATGAATCACAAAAGGTTGGCTTGCAGGTGCAGCTGGCTATCAAGAAGGCAAATGGAATGTTGGCCTTCATTGCTAAAGGGATTGAATTTAGGAGCAGGGAGGTGATGCTGCAACTGTACGGGGTCCTGGTGAGGCTGCATCTGGAGAACTGTGGGCAGATCTGGCCTCCCTACTCGAGGAAGGATGTACTAGCTTGGAGGTGGTGCAGAGGAAGTTTGCCAGGTTGATTCCAGAGATGAAGGGGTTAGCTTACGAGGAAAGATTGAGTCGTCTGAGACTGGACTCGCTGGAATGTAGAAGGATGAGAGAGGATCTTACAGAAATGTATAAAATTATGAAAGGTGTAGATAAGATAGAGGCAGGTAAGTTGTTTCTATTCGTAGGGGAGACCAGAACTAGGGGATGTAGCCTCAAGATCCAGTGTAGTAGATTTAGGACGGAGATGAGGAGGAATTGCTTTTCCCAGAGGGTGGTGAATCTATGGAATTCACTGCCCATTGAAGCAGTGACGGAAATCTCAGTAAATATATTTAAGACAAAATTGGATCAATTTTTACATTGTAGGGGAATTAAGGGATATGGGGGAAAAGGCAGGTAGGTGGAGATGAGCCCATCATCAGATCAGCCATGATGACATTGGATAGCAGAGCAGGCTTGACGGGCTGGATGGCCGACTCCTGGTCCTATTTATATTCTTAAGAAGTATCAAAGTATGCATTGCAAGGTAGGTAGGTGGTATAAGAGAATCGGTCAGCTTTGTTGAACAATGAACCTTTCCCTACAGGTTAAGGAAGAGCCATTGTCTCCCCCCACCCTCGGTATGCTGGACAGTTCACGGATTCTTCTGTGCACCCTGACATTTCTTTGTCTTTCTTTCAACCCACTTGCTTCTCTTTTTGAACATCCAGCATATTCTGCAGTCCCTGAAGCTTCTGCACATTCTGGTAGAAATGTGCTGGGAATCAAGTCTGGTAAGCGTTCTTTAATAACTATTGTATTCTCCTGGTGAAATATTTGTTTATCTTTGAAATGTATTTACCTACCAGAATGTTTACTTGTGTCCCTCTAGATAAGCATGTCATTCTAAAGACTTTTACCTAAGAGTAAAACACGATTGATTGAAATAAAAACAATGTAGCAAAGATAAAGATAGATAACCAACATTTTGGGTTTGAGCCCGAATCGGACACCTGTCGACATTTTGCTCATACCTTGAAGATGGGCTGAAGCCTGAAATGCTGGTTGTGTCCCTTTATCTTTGCTATTTAAGGAACACTGTTTGACCTGCTGAGTTCCTCCAGCCTTGTGTTTTTACTAAAGACTTGTATCTGCCCTGTTCCTGCATTTCTTCAACCTTTTTCTTTTGTTCACCTCTTGTCATCTGTTTGCGAATGTTAACCATTCCTGCAGTAAAACCCCTGATATCCAGCAACTACTGGGATTGGTAGATGATGGATAAGCGAGTTTTACAGTTGCTTGTCTCATTTTTACGATGCCTAATTAATACACCTGCATTAAGAATAAAAAGACAAAAATATTATACTATACAGTAATGACACTGAGCAAACTACACTTGCATAAGTATATAAACCTTAAAACATTCTTTGAAAACATTTAACTGTCGCTGCATCTGCAGGTTCCTCCCCCTCAATAGAGCTGCCCAAAAGACAAACAATAACATTATAGATAATTAACCCCCCTCCCCTGTTTACAGATAAAGCTTTATTATACATAATATGCTAATAAAGATAAAGACTCTTGATAAACAGGGATAAGGAGACATTTTATGCCAACGGTGAGTGGCACCAACCAGCTCTTCATCCTGGGCGATGCCATTTTATTCAAACACAACTTTATTCAAAAGTTGCTATAAGCAAAGAACAGCCAAGGCACTCTGCTGGCTGTATATTTACTCCAGGTTTATGTGTTACTTCAGAGAGCATTTACTTTTACAATTTTAAATTTTTATTTAAATTATTTATTCTTATTTAAATTAATGCTTATTTATTTATTTTCCTGGATTTTGTTTTAGGTTGCTTGAATTTTTTTATATTAAAGTTTGCAGGTATGAACAGGGAGTATTTTCTGTTCTTTTTTCAAAATTTTGTACCTTTGGCCCTAAATTCGTGCTGCTCAATTATTTGAAAAGTTTGGTTCCATTTATTCATCCTATTTTTGACAAACCGGTCAGTAACATGCCCTTTCAGCCCATGAGCCCGTGCCACCCAATTAACCTACACCCCGGTATATTTTGAAGGGTGGGAGCAAACCGGAACCCCTGGGGAAAACCCACGCAGAAACTGGGAGAACATACAAACTCCTTATAGACAGTGCTGGATTCAAACCCTGGTCACTGGCGCTGTAACAGCATTACACGATTTGCTACACTAACCATGCCACCAATTATTTCCTTATTTTTATTTATTTCCCTTATCATCCTTTAATCTACAATTAGAAGGGAGAATGCAATTTTTTTTTAATGATGTTTTCCCCATTCTAGTCAGCATTCTTGTGAATGAGTGATGTATCACTAAAGCTTCAATATGCTTCCTACAGTACAGAGTTTGGTACTCTACATAGTGACTGAGGCTTCCTTAAACCTTTAGGCTTCATGCTACCTCATTATTTCCATTGATGGAAAACCGACATTTCCATCAGTGTTCTTGTTTAAGAAAATTAGCCTTTAATATCCTCAACCCACTCAATTTCATATCTCAGCCCAGTGAATTCAGAATATTCAAACTTTGCTCATTCCCACATCGTAATAATATTCATAACTTTTTGGTCTTCTGAAAAATACGTAATTTGAATTATCTCACAGATTTTGGCGTTCCTCCTTATTTGATGAATATACTCAGCCTCTGAGTCTCCATAGACACCTTGGGCAGAGAATTGTAACAATTCACTATGCCTAGGTAAAATAAATCTGTCATAATGCCAATTCCTGACCTAGCGATTGCAACCCCTAATTCTACACACCAAGTTCAGGGAAGAATCATCAATACATCTATCTTATCAAACTCCATAAGAATTTTTGTTTGTTATATGAGATCACTTCTCATAAACACAGTCTGCTGAATTCCACTTCATAAAGGAACGTCAACAAACATCCCAGGAATCAGTCTGGTGATTTTTTTTTTCCACTTTATCCTGCTTGAGGTAAGAACACACTTGAACGCAGTATTCCAGATATGTAGAATGTAATTATGAATAGTATTGTTTGGGGGACTCGAGCTCATGGTTGCAGAGAACAGTATCTATGTCTTTAATAATATTCTCCTCAATGACAAAATTCCATGAGCTGTTGATGCAATTGACACGAATTCCAATGGTTCATATCAACCTGCGCATACAAGGTCCTGAAATCATTTTAACCTCCCCAAGACCACCCTCTGGGGACACTGTACTGAAAAACACTTTTTAATCCAGGTACTATGACATTTGAGATCCCTGACTTCAATTAACTAGTTTTTGCTGTTTACCCAATTAAATTGCTGACCAAAGGATACTTTTTACCACTTTATATCACTGGATGCATATACAGTTACTTCCAGACATACATCTAGTTTTGTTCTGGCCATTCGGTCATCTCAGAATGGACATATGTTGGAATTATGTACTTTCGTTGTTAGTCAGTGTCGCGGAGTCTTTAGGCTAGTCATGGCCACTTTGATTCCTGTGCACGTGTGAGTCTTCAGTAGGCGCATGCTTGGTGGGTTCGTGTATTGGAGGTTGGTTGTCGCATGCGTGAGAGTTTTGAATTTGCACCCTTCTCATGGATGTTCCAACAAAACTTCAATCTACGAACGTAGCACTCATGCACCAATGAAAGACTTGCATGTGCATAGGAATTAAGATGACTGCGCCCAGCGATGGACTGCAGGACACTGACTAACAAGGTAAGAATGCACATTTTGGCTCTTATGTCCCCTCATTGCCCTGTATCCCTGTTATAGTTTGTCAAATACAACATAAACTGTGTGAATTTTCTATTTTTTCTATTTTTTTTTAAATTTGGTCGTATGTGTGGATAGATGCAAGTTGCATAGGTTGTAAGTTGGGGAGTACCTGTAAAATTCAGCAGTGCTGTGATAAGTAAGTACATAATGAGACTGTACTAGGTCCAATAATTTGTTAATATTGCTCATGTTTTGTCTAAAAATAAAAATCAATTTTTGGTTTTTGAAATAAATTCTTTCTGCTTTAGAAGATTCCAAAGGCTGGTTTGATTGGATGCTACCCACTCTAATCCACTGGCTGGTGAATGGTGTCATTGTGCTGAGTGTATTTGTGAAGCTTTTCATTTATGGTGAACCCATCACACGTCTACATTCTCAGTCCTCTGTTACATTCTGGAGATATCGCAAGCAAGCAGATCTGGATCTAGCCAGAGTAAGAATTTCACTTGAAAAGTTGGGGGGGGGGGGGGGGTGGCCAGGTGGGAAATGTAGACATAGGAAATCTGAAATAAAAAGTGTTGGAAATGCTCGGCTGATTAGGCAACCCCTATGGGCAGAAAAACAGTAAACATTTAGGTCAACAACCTGTCACCGGAAGAAAGGTCATTGACATGAAATATTAACTGCGTTTCCCTCTCTGGATGATGGCTTTCAGAATTTATTTTCATTAAGAATTAGACTTGTTTGGAATAGGAGAATATTAATCCCACATTGTCTTTAAGGAGTTTGTCCATTTCTCTGTACTGCGTGGGTTTCCTCCCACCCTCCAAAACATTAAGGGGTTGTAGGTCATTTGGATGTAATTGGGCGGCATGGGCTCATGGGCCGGAAGGACCTGTTACTGTTCTGTGCTTCTAAATTTAAACTTTGTAATAACGCTGGTAAATGTTTCACATGTATGAACCTTGTAATGATTTTAAATGATCTTATATCAGACATCATCAATTTAGAGGACGAGCATGTATGCTGATTATAATAAATAAGATATTTTAGAAGAATCGAACCCAAGCCAAGAAAAATTGTAGTAATCTTTGAATTATGTCCTTTATAATTTCCCCAACCTAATATAATGTCTATACTTGTATAAATGGGAACTAAATAAAGTTAGCAGGGCTCAGTAACTTATTCCTGTATTTTTATTAATATTGGGCAGTAGACGTGAGTCAGGCAAGGTTTCACATGTGAAAAGATTTCCTGGAAGTACTACTGCACACTAATGGTGGTTTTAAATGAGCACAGCATCACAGTGTAATTGCCAACACTGAGAGAGTCCAAAGCCTCGGCACTGGAAGAGCATTGGGGAAAGAGAATAGAGGACTGGATGAGCAGCCTAGATGATAGCTAGCATTGGATCAGATTCAACAGATTGAAGTCTGGGTTCTGGGAAGTTGAGAACAATTGGACTTAGCAGCCTTGGTGTCATGTGGGGCACATGTTATTCACTAACTTGGGAGATATGCTGTTTTATATTGGTGAGTTGAAATACTACTTCAACCATATGTTTTGTAGCTCTTTATAATTTGATTTGATGGCATCTCCATTCCTCAATCCCTTTCTGAGTGTAAGGAGGCCTGCAGTATTCCCCCAGCAAGGTGATTGCTTTTGCTTTAGTGGTAAACTACTAATCTTGTTACTGCACATCAGGGCTGCTTGTGGTATCTCAGTGCAGTCTACCTACAAGAACAAAGAAGCATATCAATAACTGTGGTGAAATGTTGTAATTTTGCATATGAAATTTATTGCAAAATGCTTTCTTTGGGGATTAGTGCTTATTCCCATTTTAAGATGCTGAGAGAAACAATGTGTGTGAAGAATTGGTATTCTTATTGAGGGATTTTATTTTTGCTAAACCTTATCAGAATCAGGTTTATTGTCATAAAAATAAGGAATTCTCTTCTTCCAAAATGTTGTGCAGGGTTATAAGTGGGTTAGCAATAGACTTTTGACGGGATGAATGTTAGAATATTATTTAAATGGCAAGCAATTATGCATTGTAGCGTGCTGATGTTCAGAAGGAGTTGGGAGGGCTTGTGCATGAATTGCAAGAGGTTGGTTTGCAGGTGCAGTCGGCTATCAAGAAGGAAATGGAATGTTGGCCTTCATTGCTGGAGGGATTGAATTTAAGAGCAGGGATGATATGCTGCAACTGTACAAGGCACTAATAAGGCTGCCTCTGGAGAACTGCGTGCAGTTCTGGTCTCCTTACTTGAGGAAGGATGTACTTGCTTTGGAGGCGGTGCAGAGGAGATTCACCAGGCTGATTATAGAGATGAAAGGGCTAGCCTATGAGGAGGGATTGAATCGTCTGGTACTGTACTCGCTGGAATTTAGAAGAATGAGAGGGGATCTTATAGAAACCACAAAATTATGAAAGGCATGTATAAGATGGAGGTAGGTAAGTTGTTTCCATTGGTGGGGGAAACTAGAACAAGGGGGACAGAGCCTCAATATCCAGGGTAGTAGATTTAGGACGGAGATGAGGAGGAACTGCTTTTCCCAGAGGGTGATGAATTTGTGGAATTCGCTGCCCATTGTAGCAGTGGAGGGGACCTCAGTAAATATATTTAAGACAAAGTTGGATAGATTTTTATATAGTAGGGGAAAATTAAAGGATATGGGTAAAAGCCAAGTAGATGGAGGTGAGTCCATCATCAGATCAGCCATGATTTTGTTGAGTGGCAGAGCAGGCTCAACGGGTCGAATGGCTGACTCCTACATTTCTTATGTTCTTCTTTATCTTAAATATAATTAAGAATTCATTTTTCATTACAGGGCGCCTTTATTGAAACTGCAGGAAACTTGCAGACTTGTTTGTTGGCACTGGGGCGAGCACTGCCAACATCCCGGTTAGATCTCACTTGCAGCCTCTGTTGGAATATTATTCGGCACAGCGTTCAGAAGCTGGTGTTTACGCGTTGGCTGCTGAAGTGGACGAGGGGTTTTCGGCAGGAGGCACAACTTCAAGAAGAAGCTAAAATGAGTGCGCGAGATGCTGCACTGGTCTATCATAAACTCCATCAACTACAGTTGACAGGTATTGTAAAATGTAGCACGGTTCATTTGTCCTGGTCAATTAAAGGGCAAGTTGGAGTTACCAGAATGTTGGATTTTGTAATATCATTGCTAGATGCTGTGCCTTTTGCAATGTGCAAAATGTCTGCTGTATTCTCCATAACAGCAGAGATATTGGGCCACATGGATGGATCAAAGGAAATCATGTTCTTGAAGAAAAAGTTGCAAAATTCTCTTTTGTATTTGCTTGTTCAAAGGATGATTCTTGTGACTGGATAGCAAATGAATCAAAATACTTCCTATGACGAGAGCTCAATATGACACACAAAACACTGAAGTCTCAGCATTACCTTCTTCCTTATTTATTGTATCCCTTTGAGATAAAGCCAAGAATTTATTTTTTTAAGTGACATCCTGAAATGCTACCTTCTGCTTCTGATTTCTACTGAAGCTCCTTCGGTTATTCTCCTGCTCTGATGCTACTTGCATTCAGAAATCAAAACTGTGTTTCCTTTATTCACCACAACTGTCCTAGAACATTAATTGACTGAATTCCACTGATGTCCATTAGTCTTCTTGTTACAACGTTACCGATTATTTTAGCTGGAGACTGAAGCAAAATGCAAGAAATTATTCAGATCATGAAATGCTTGAGTAGTTAGTAACAGGTTCTGGCCCAGGCACCTGTCATTGGCTTTTCCATTCTCCGGGACACTGTTTCTTTGTGGATTGTGATTAGTTTTCCAAAGAAAAGTCTCCAGCTCTCCTGAAAGGAACATTAACTTGAGTCATTTTATGTTGACCTTTACTTGGAAGCCAATTATTTTTTTGTTGTTGCTTTTGTGGTAAAATCAAATGCAACAAGCAAACATTGAGTTGATGGGAATTCCTTTTTCTTCCTTTCTTTACAATCTAGATAAACTGGTGCAAAGTCCTGCAAGTGCCATAAATCTGGCTCTGTCTGCAGTTAACCTAGCAGAGTGTGCAGAGGAGAAAATCCCTCAAAGTCTCATGGCAGAAATCTATATAACTGCTGCCATCTGCCTGAAAATCAACTTTAATGGCAGACTCTCCTTCCTGCTGGTAAGTAGACATTTTATGCTGTGTATTTGGCTATTACAGACAAGTTAATAATATTTAGTTTGAATAAATAGTTTTGCATCCAATTTATGGTTGAATATACTGTTCTTGCAGACTTAAGATAGAAGGCTGCCATGCAATGCAGCAACAGGAGTTTAATTTTTCAAAAATTTAGACACAGCATGGTAACAGGCCCTTTCAGCCCATGCTTGTGCTCATGCCACCCAATTACACCCAATTGACCTACAACCCTCGGTATGTTTTGAAGGGTAGGAGGAAACTGGAGCCCCGGGGGGAAACTCATGTGGACCCGGGAAGAACATACAAACTCCTTACAGTCAGCACTGGATTCAAACCCCGCTCCTGATTGCTGGCGCTGTAACAGCATTGTGCTAACAGCTACGCTAACGTACCACCCTAAGAGAATTTAGCTCCCTCGGTGAATGTAATTTTTAATGTGCAATGTATATTTGTGGGGAGCATGATTAGGTGTCCATTTGCTGTCAAATTTGAAGCCATAAGGATATCAGAAAATGGGAGCAAGAAAAGGCCACAATCCCAACCAGGAAAAGTCAAAAAACAGCCTGAGCACTGGCCGCCGTGTCATGACAAACCTATAAATCCCTGATCTATGTCTTATACCTTCGTTGTGAATGTCTTGAATGTTCTGCATAATTGTGGTTAGTCAAGTGTTAAATGTTGAAGGTGAAGAGTGGGGAGGGAGGGGGCATAAAGAGCTTGAACTCTGCAGAAAACTTTGACTACAGTTGACAATGATCAGTTTTGTACAAAGCTGGTACTGTTAACCTTGACACTGACAATGTTGGTAATCGTTTCAGTTTGGAAAATCATAAAATATTCAAACAAAACGAGAAGGCCACAGTCCCTTGGGCTGCTCTGCCATTCAGCATGAGTGATCTGTTTTAGGCCTCCTCTTTTCTGTACCAGTTCAATTTCCTGATCTTCCAAAATGTTCACATTCGCAGGGTTATTTCCTGCGTCAAGCCAAGCGAGTTTACCATTCCCCGTGCGGTTCTGACCCAGGCCCCTGTCATTGCCTTTTCCATCCTCTGGGACACCGCTTCTTTGTGGATTGTGATTGGTCTCTGAAATCTGTTCCAAAGGAAAGTCTCTTCAGCTCTCCAAGGAACCCAGGTAAGGAACATTGACAAATATTCAAGGATACTGTCCTGAATTACTCTTCTGAACTGAAAAGAAATGCACGTTTTGAAATTCTTTTAATTGCTCACAGTTTCAGAGAACATTCAAAATTATTTTATTGTCGTGTAATAAAACAAATATAATATCACACAAAATTATGTTTAGCCGGTATTTGCCATCAGCAGAAATTGCCCAGTGCCCCTTGTAGTCAGAGGAAGAGGAGCAAAAGAGAGTCGTCCCAGAGTCACCTCCTGCACTCCCGCACCCTCTGCTGTCACAGAGTCCAGTCCAAATCATTGCAACCCAAGCTCCAGATCAAAACCTCCAACACAATCAAGAAACCTTCAGCACCCAACGCCCTTCAAGAGCCCATCCCACACTCCGCACCCCCTCACATTCCACTTCCGATACCTGTTACCCCTTTAGCCAGTATCCAGCACTCCTCAGCATGGGCAAGCCCTTTGACAGCAAGTCGCCAACAGCCCACCCACCGCCTGTGTGTTCTTCAGCCTCAGAGCCCCTCACTGCTCCGCTGCCATAGTCACCATCCTGCAGGGTC
This sequence comes from Narcine bancroftii, assembly GCF_036971445.1. Taxonomy (NCBI): domain Eukaryota; kingdom Metazoa; phylum Chordata; class Chondrichthyes; order Torpediniformes; family Narcinidae; genus Narcine; species Narcine bancroftii. The sequence continues at coordinate 70,767,965 of NC_091481.1, forward strand.
ATTTCCTTCGTTTCTCCTTCTCAAACAGTGGATATTCACGTTTTCTGGTGCCCGCCGCCAGTTCTCTACTTCCCCGGATTCTGAAACCTCTTGAGGTCGCTGTCAGCACAGGCGCCACCATCTTGGTTGCAGGACTTTAAAATAAAATGGTCTGTTCCTTTTACAAGCTGTCTAAAGCCTGTTTAGAGCAGTCAGTAATTGGACAGGGTAGTCGAACCCTGCGGAGCAGTGCTGTTCATCTTCTTCCCCGGGTCTGCATCAGCAGCAGTGGTTGTTGTTGTTTTTTTTTCTTTCTTACATAAGAATTCTAAAAATGTTAAAAAATAGTAGGTATCTGAAAACTTGTTTAGATTAAGGATACTTGAAGATATGAAAGATGAAGGTAATAGGCTGGTGAAGGGGAGTTTTCAGTGACTGGCAACATGGAAGGGATTTGTGCCTGGTCACAGTGTCCCACTCAGAATCCAGTCATTTCTGTGTCTAGTCAACATTATAACAATTAAAGTTTGATCTAAAGAGGCCAAATCGAGACTATTTTACAAAGAGGTACAGACTCTGATTCTGCCCTTGTACAATAAATGCGAAAGATGCTCAGTGCATCTGTGGAGCTCGGGCAGTGCTGTGGAGTGAGAAACAGTTAATGTTTTGGGTTGATGTTCTGAGAAAACATCATTAACCGAAGCCTTAATTCTCTTTTACTATCCACAGATGGTGCCTGATCTTGCTAGAAAAATTTATTTCAGTTTTTATTTCTGTTTTCCAGCCACGTGAAGTTTCTTTTGCTTTTTGGGTTCAGGAATTTTTGGCAGTCTGGAGAACAGTTAAATTCAGACATACAGCAAGGAAACAGGCCCATGCTGCCCAAATATCCCAATTAAACCTACAACCGCCGTGTGTTTTGAAGGGTGGGAGGAAATCTGAGCTCCCGGAGGAAACCCATGATGCCACTGAGAAAATGTACAAGCTTCTTACTGACAAAGCTGGATTCGAATCCGGGGTTGATGGCAATGTAATAACATTCTGCTATTCACTACGCTAAGATTTTTCAAAATATATCACACCTTAAACCCAACGGAACACTAAGGCTCTTTTCAGGAATGTCATCAATCTAAAATGGACACTGAACTGCACAGAAGGTACCAAAGTTGACAACTGAAGGTTTGATCAAAGAGCTGGGCTTGAAGAATTTTTTTTAAAGGGTGGGGGGCTTAGAGGCAGAAAGGCAAGTGCAATGACAAAGAGTCCGTGTATTTAAGTTGCCCAGTGATCTCGGAAGTGAACTTAATGCAAGACACTTGATGTCAAACTTACCTAGTTACTTGGAGTTTGCTGCAACAGTGTTATTTTATTGTTGAATTTAATGTATAATCCACAATAATCACCATCTTGATTTTGAGTTAGAAACGGCAAGTGTAATTTGTTTCTTTGCCTTTGCAGTTGATCCAGTAGCCCAAGTGAACCAATCATTTTGTGAAAATTTGCTTGAGAAAGCTATATATTCTCTGGTCAAACCAGAGGCTGAGGATACTGGGTATGTACACTGGCCTAATGTATGTGGTTGGATTAGAAGGAGTTTGGTAAAGAAAATCAAATCAAATTTTTACTTATGAAACCAGTTAAATCATTTTGTAGAATTGAGATTGGTTTTACAGAAACAAAATTGGTAAATTGAATTATTTTTTAAGAATTGTTTCTATATATTAAAAAAATATTTATAATACAAATGGAAAGAGATATAAATCTATCTTCTGAGTTAACTTTAATTTCCAGCCTTTGTATAGCAAATAAATGAAATAAAAGACTCATTAGTTTAAATAAGTTGTATGTTTCGGAAATGATGGTTTAATGTGTGTGTGTCTTAAATTGAATGTGACGCCAGAAAAAAGATGTTCTTGTGGTTCCGAACTGTAAAATTTACAGCATAGCTGTCTTGGGGGAAACAAACTAAAGTTCTGCTTGATTTAACTCCTACAAACCATAGTCATTCAAAACCAACCAACCGGTCATTGCATTAATTACCTTCTTCTCTTCTACTCCTTCCAGTTTTGATGTCTTTAATTTTAGCATTTAATTCTCCACTGAAATTTCTGTACTTTTTTTTTTAAAAAGCCTTGTTAGATCCTGACAAGTAATATTACTTTTTGTGATGAAGGCAAACTATTTTTAAATACAATTAGCCTGAAAATGACTTACAATTATATGTTACTGTTGAGGGGCTGAGACCAAGAGGAAGCCCCCCAAACAACCTGGGTGGGGTGGGAGTATGACCAGGTGCCATAGTGGTGGTAATGGTGTAAATAGAAATGAATGTACCATAATGAAAATGTTATACAATAAAAATCCCCTGTATCTGGCACCCCTGGGGATTGGTAGATGCTGGATAAGTGAATTTTCTGGTTGTTTGAGATTGCGTGAAATGACTGCTAGGGCGCACCAATTTTAAACTATTTTACCTGCTTATTTTCAGCTTTTTTTTTTTGTTGGTTGCTTGAGGCTTCTGGTTGCTTGAATTCTGGTTAATGGGGATTGTACTGTTAAGGGCGGGAGGAGACTAACGTTTTTAGTAATAATTTATTGGGAATAAAGTCTGTTTTTTGGTTAAGAAAAATGAACTTCTGGGCATTTGCTTTCAAGCTTGGCTGGTGGCTTCATACCTAAAACAGTGTTGCCGTTTCTGATTTTGTGTGATGTGACTATTGGCTGTTGTTGAGCAAACGTTAGCGTGTTTCTGAACTGAGACGTTATGGTATAAAATTTATTGTCTGTTGCAGAGAGTTCTCCAATGCCTTTGAGTACTTGCAATTACTTAAAACTTGCGCTTGGACAGGTGGAAATTGGACCCGGACATCTTCCATTGAATCAAGTCTGAGGAGGACTGTAGGTGAGAGATTGGCTTTATATGATCTGATTTGGAGATATCCTTTGTTAATTTTAAAACTAGCAGCATAATAATTTGAAAAAGGCAGTGAAGAGAAATGGCTGTGCTTATCATTCTCTCTCCCTCCTTAGATGATTTGGCAATCATCAGTACTGAACATTTTGCTTCATTTAGTGTCTTGGAGCGATATGTAAATTGAAATAGCCAAGTCTGAGCTAGTGTAATTTGACTGTGTTTGGCCCATATCCCTCTAACTTTTTCCTACCCATGTACTTGTCCAAATATCTTATAAATGTCATAATTTTATCCTCTGCCAGCTCATTTCATCTATCTGTTTGCTTTTGTCCCTTTTACACTCTCACCTTCAACCTTTACCCTCTAGTTTTAGCTACCCCTATTGTGGGGAAAACGCAGTGACTATTCACCTTATCTCTGCTCCAAATGATTTTATATAACCAATTTAGGCAACTTGGACTAATGTACATGGGAAAACAGTCAGCATGGAGACTCTGATTTCCTCAAGACGTAAGAGTAGAAATAGGCTATTCAGCCCATTGAGTCTGCCCTGCCATTTAATCATGAGCTGATTCATTTCACTACTCAGCCCCTCTATCCGGCCTTCTCCCCTTAACCTTTGATGCCCTGGCTATTTAAGAACCTATTCATCTCTGTCTTAAATACTCCCAATGACCTGGCTTCCACAGCCACATGTGGCAACAAATTCCACAGATTTACTACCCTCTGGCTGAAGAAATTCCTCCGCACCTCTTTTCGAAGTGAACACCCTTCAATCCTGAAGTTGTGCCATCTTGTCTTAGACTCTCACTATCTTCATCTATTCTCTCCACGATACTCTGTGTGCAGTAAGTGCCTTTTCCTTGATATATCTTGTCCCTATTATTACACATCTCAACGAATATTTGATAGATTGCCAGCAGAAACTGAGGCTAGTGTCTGAAACTACTTTGAACCACTGTGAATAATTTTGTCAGATGTTCTTTTTGATTAATTGGATAAACGTTTTACACAAAACACTGAGGTTTTTAATATATTTATACAACCAACGCAACAGTTTTGCATAAAAAAAATATCCCCTGCTCGTGTCAGTAAAAAAAAAAATTATTTTTTTTTGCATCTTTTTGTCAGGTCCGGACCCAGTGAGTAAGTGGTGGACGTTGATTGTCGAATTTGCTGTGCACTGGCTTCAGGACGAAGATTCAACAGCGAAAAAATTATTTCCTGAAGTGGAACGAATTCCCAAATCTCTGCAGCTGTCTGAGTATGTCAGCACTTCAACTTTCTCACATTGAGGGAAGATGTAGGAAATGATTTTGGAAGTGAAATAATCTCCTTGTATGCCTGATGTAAAATATTCTTTTTAAAAGGGAAATTTTTCATCAAAATAATTGTCTATTTCCTGAGTGCAGTAATAAAAGGAGATCATTATGGCCCTGAAAGTTATTCCAGTACCCAGTTCTTCTTTCTTTGGCTTGGCTTCGCGGACGAAGATTTATGGAGGGGGTAAAAAGTCCACGTCAGCTGCAGGCTCGTTTGTGGCTGACCAGTCCGATGCGGGACAGGCAGACACGATTGCAGCGGTTGCAAGGGAAAATTGGTTGGTTGGGGTTGGGTGTTGGGTTTTTCCTCCTTTGCCTTTTGTCAGTGAGGTGGGCTCTGCGGTCTTCTTCAAAGGAGGCTGCTGCCCGCCAAACTGTGAGGCGCCAAGATGCACGGTTTGAGGCGTTATCAGCCCACTGGCGGTGGTCAATGTGGCAGGCACCAAGAGATTTCTTTAGGCAGTCCTTGTACCTTTTCTTTGGTGCACCTCTGTCACGGTGGCCAGTGGAGAGCTCGCCATATAATACGATCTTGGGAAGGCGATGGTCCTCCATTCTGGAGACGTGACCCATCCAGCGCAGCTGGATCTTCAGCAGCGTGGATCACAGCTAACTTGCCTTGTCTATTCTCATGTTTTCAAATGACAAAGAAGGCCATGAATATTAATCACTCTCAGTGCAATCCCATCAATTATATTTCCCCCACTTTTTTTTCTTGTAACCTCTCTCTTGCAAACCCAGTAACTTTCTGCTGTGATCCTTTTACCAGCCATATCTGCCATAAATTTTTGTTACAGGCCCTTTTGGCCCACAGGCCTGTGCTGCCCACAAATAACCAACAACCTGAATGATGTGAGGAAACCGGAGTCCCCGGGGAAAACTCACACAGACACGGGGAGAAAGTACCAGCTCCTTACAGACAGTGGCAGATTTGACCCCAGAACACTGGCGCAGTAATCATTATGCTAGCCATGACCCCCCATTTCCCTGTCCAGACAACCTAATGATCAACTTTGGGATGTAGGAGGAAACTGGAGCCCTTGTGGGGAGGGGGAGCTCACACAGGGGGATGTGCAAATTCCACACAGGCGACACCAGGGGTCTTGATCAACACAGATCACATGAGCTGTGAGTAAAACATGAAAGTCTGCAGATGCTGTGATTGGAGTAAAAACACAGAAATGCTGGAGGAACTCAGTAGGTCTCGCAGGTAAAGATACTGAAGTTTCAATCCTGAGTCCTTGTACCTTTACCTCCTATGGACACTACGAGACCTGCTGAGTTCCTCCAGCATTTGTGTTTTTGCTTGAGTTGTGAGGCAATATTCAATTCCATTGCTTGCTTTTGTTCTCCAACTGTTACTAAAGACCAGTCACTGTAGATTTTGAAGATTTCAACAGGCTTGTCGAGGGGGAGGTGTCCAGATTTTGACAAGATTTGTGTCACGACATCCTTCCTCAGTGGTCTGCTTCCTCCCTATCCGCTTTCTTGTTCTGAAGTCCATCGTACAAAATAGCTTCTCTCATTAAAATTCTTAAACATTTCAATTTGACCACCCTCTAATTTTCTGTGCTCCAGGGATTGAAGATCTATTCACCCTGACTTCATGGTCCTGGAATCAGGGTGTGAATTCAACCTGTTTCCTCAAAATGTAAAGTAAATCATAGCCTGAGAAGTTTTGTAGCAATACCTGAGTGTGACTGTTTACCTGTTTATAATGCAAAACGAGGGAAGATTTGATTACCTTAGTGCTGTGAAATAATTGCCCTGATGAAAGAGGGGTAAAAAATTGAAATTTTAGTGTCATGGAGCAGTGAGATCTAGGAGTACAGGTGCAAGGTACCTTGAAAGTGACGACTCCAGTAGGTACGATGATCAAAAAGGCTCTTGGCACATTTGTCTTCATTAGTATTGAGTTTAGGAAAGGAGAAGTCATGTTGCAGTTGTATAAGACTTTGGTGAGGCCACATTTTGGAGTATTGTGTTCAGTTTGGTCAACGTGCTACAGGAAAGATGTTGTCAAGTTGGTGAGGGTGCAGAGAGGATGTTGCCAGGACTTGGAGGCTGGGGCTGTATTCCTTGGAGCACAGGAGGATGAGGGGTGATCTCAGAGTGTTCAAAATCATGAGGGGAATAGATAGAGTGAACGCACCGTTTTTCATCCAGAGTGGGGAAATCTTGAACCAGAGTGCACAGGATTAAGGAGAGGGGGAGAGATTTAATAGGAAGGGGTAACAGAGGTTGTGAGTGTATGGAGCAGGCTGCTGGAGAAGGTAGTTGAGGCAGGTAAAACTGCAACATTTAAGAAACATTTGGAAAAGATAGGTTTAGAGGGATATGGGCCAAATGCAGGCACACGAGACAATTTGGTTGGTCTGGGCAAGATGAACTGAAGGGCCTGTTTCCATACTGTATGACTCTACTTAAGGCCACTCACCATGTAAAACTTGGGGGCATAGGCAGTTATTCAACTCTTCAAGGAAATATTAATTTTAATGGTACAGTAAAATCCCTGTTATCTGGAATTCAAGCTACTGGCAAAGAAAATTGTGGAAAATAAATAAGTAAAAAATACACGTTTAAAATTGGTGACCTCTAGTGGTTAGTTCACTAATCACGCCATATGCAATCTTGAGCAACCGGAAAATTCACTTGTCCGGCATCAACCAATCCCCATAGGTCCTGGATATCGGGGGTTTTTTCACTGATTTTTGCCTTTTCATTGTTTCCCAAATATAGCAGTCCACTGCCAAAGGCAATTCTTCATCTCTCTAAAGCTATGCAGTCAACCCTGTTGGGGAAACGAGATGCTCACCAGACAACATTCTTGCATTGTGAGAGAGCCAGTGGATATCTATGGAACAGTTTGTCTGTCTCCAGCCCTCACCAGGACACAAAACTTCACAAGGTACAGAGTTGTTCACTGACTTCACTTCAATTTCAACAAGGTAACCCTGCTACTGACCCTGTTCGGGTCAGTACCAGAACATTGAGTACTGTCACACTGAGCACTGGCGAATTCCAGGGCTGTGTGCTCTGCCCACTCCTTTTCACGCTACTGACCCACGACTGCATTGTCAGATCCAGCTTCAACCGTGTCAACAAGTTTGCAGATGACACAACAGTCGTCACCCCTCATCTGCAACAACGATGAGTCGCCCTACAAAGAAGAGGGGGAAAATGTCATGAAATAGTGCAAGAACACAACCCGAGTCTCAATGTAGACAAGACGAAGGAAAAATGATTGAGAGCTTTAGGAGGTCCAGGAACGACCATCCTCCACTACTCATCAACAACTCTGGAATAGAGTGGAGAGCACCAAGTTTGTTGAAGTTCACTTAACTAGTGACCTATTGTGGACAAACAACATCTCCTCATTGTTAGGAAGGCACAACAGTGACTGCACTTCCTGAGAAGACTGAAGAGGGCAAGAATACCGGCCCACCACTATGTCAACCTTCTATAGGAGCTCAATTGAGAGCATCTGGATGGATGCATCACAGTGCGGCCCACTTGCTCCAGAGAAATGGATCGGAAGTCAATCCATAGGACCTTGAGCAGCAAAGAGGATCACTGTGGTCTCCCTCCCTCCTCTTCCTCCATCCTCCTCTTTCCCCCCTCCCCCCCCCCACCCCCCCCCCCGGGCAAATTTATTGAGGACACAGCATCTTTCAGCTGATCCCTTCAGGAAAGAGATACAGGAGGATCAGAGCCAGCACCTCCAGGCTGAGGAACAGCTTTCTTCCCACGGGCAGTGAGAAGGCTGAACGACCAAAGGAACTGCTTCACACTAACTGTCTGAGACTCTCACAATGTCCGTATAGATGAATACTTGTCCTGCATATGTATTGTTTGCCTGCATGTATGTTATGTCTGGTTTTGTGTTTGGGTACCAAAGAACACAGTTTTGTCAGGTTGTACTTGTGCAATCAGATGAAAATAAACTTGACTTAATGTACACTGTAAAGTTTGCCTCTCCTTGTCCCTGCAAGGACCAAGGAAGAGTCATCAAGTTCTGGTGCCATTTTACATGCAAGAAACAAACCTGAGTCCCTTCAGCAAGTTCAGTGCTCTGCAGATGTCACCGCCCTCCTCCAAAGTAGCTTGACCTGTACATTGCTCGTAGGTGAACTCAAGCTTGAGGGCCCTGTATCCAGGTCACATCTTGACCCACTAGCTCAACGCACTACAAAGCTGTCAGTGGCTGAGGCCTGACGCGAGGCTTGCCATCTACCATGCCTGTTGAGAATCCTGGGTCCCAGTTTCCAATGGCTGGTGGGCCGAAGCTAGAATTTTGCTGCTTGCGCTCTGTGCAACAATCCAGGATCCGTAGAAGCTTCCCTGGACTAGCACTTACTTGGCTGGACCTTGGCCGATCTGATCTGCTGCTCGTGGATTCCTTCTCAGCAGAGCTCCTCTGAAACTTCATTCTTGATCTGCCATAGAACACTACAGGCCCTTCGGCCCTCGATGTTGTGTTGACCCATGTACTCCTTCCAAAAAAAAAGTACTAAACCTTTCTAGCCTTGTAACCCCTTTATTTTTCTTTCATCCATGTACCTGTCTAAGAGACTCTTAAATGCCCCTAATGTTTCAGCTTCCACCACCATCCTGGCAAGGCATTTCCAGGCCCCCCACAACTCTCTGCGTTTTTAATTTAAAAAATCTTACCCCTGATGTCTCCTCTAAACTTCCCTCTCTTCGCTTTATACACATATCCTCAGGTTTGCTATTTCCTGGCCTGGGGGAAAAAGCGGTGGCTGCCCACCCTGTCTATGCCTCTCAGAATATTGTAGGCCTCTTATTAAGTCCCCTCTTCATCCTTCGCTCCAAAGAGAAAAGTCCTAGTTCTGCTAACCTTGCCTCATAAGACATATTTTCCAATCCAGGAAACATCATGGTAAGTCTTCTCTGCACCCTCCATAGCTCCCACATCCATCCTATAATAAGTTGACCAGATCTGAACACCATACTCTAAGTGCGGCCTCACCAGAGATTTGTAGAGTTGAGGCATGGCCTCTCGACTCTTTAACACATCAATCCCCCCCTATTAATCTGAAGCCCAGCATCCCATAGGCCTCCTTAACTATCCTATCAAACCTTCATGGCAGCCTTGAGAAATGCGTGGATTTGGACCCCAAGGTCTCTCTGTTCATCCACACTGTTCAGTGACTGACCATGAACCATGTTTGACCTTCCAAAATGCATCACCTCACTCTTATCTGGATTGACCAACTCTGTGTCTTGGCAGTAGGTTTTCATTGTCCCAGCTTTGCCTTTAAAACACACGAATCATCAGATTATAGCAGATGCAAGGATGCTGGTTTTGTAGGTAAAGCCAAGGCTGACAGACATGTGCTCCAGATCTTGCCCAAACTGAGATGGTGGCCTCTGGGGGTGCATTGTAGTTGCATTGCATGTGTCAGCGATGTTGTGCAATGTGTCTGCAGTGCAATACAGAGGTGTGCCCTGGGCATCGAGAAATGAACATGATTTACAGTGAGGTTTATCGCTGGTTTAAGTCTTTGCAATATAAAGCCGACGTGCAAGAATCATGTGTAATTCTGACATTTTAAATTTAGACATGCAGCACGGTAACAGGCTCTTTCTCCCCACAAGCCCGTGCTGCCCAGATAGACCCTTTTAATCTACAACCCCTGGTACCCTTTTTGGATGGTGTGGCAGGAAACCAGAGCACCGATACAGGGAGAACATACGGACAGTCCCAATTGCTGGCACTCCCATGTATCTGTCAGATGAAACAGGTCATTTGGCCCAACTGGTATACACTTGCATTTACATTCTGTAAGCTGACACTATCCTCTTTATCTCATCCTCTTGCATTTAGCTGAATTCCCATCTAAAACCTCTATTCATGTTCAATGCCAAATTGGGAGGCGAGTCTCCCATTCCCACCACTCGTGAGGTAAAAACGGTGGGCAAAACAAGAGACACTGCAGATTTAAATTTAAATTTCATGTAATATTAAATGTAAATATTAAATTTGGGTAGATCCATGAATGGGCAGGGTATGGAGGGCCAATGATCTGGGTGCAGGTCAATGGGACAAGACAGAAGAATAGATCAAGTTATCATTAAGTTGCATGAGTACAACCCGACAAAACAGCGTTCTTCAGTCCTCGATGCAAAACGTGCAGACCACAGCAGCAGGTAAGACAAACAGTACATATGATGTACAATATAATACAATACAAATATACATATATAAAAATAAATAAATATAAATATTGTTTGGTAATATTAGTGTCTCGGATGGTTAATGTGAGCAGTTCCTTTGGTCATTCAACATTCTCACCGCCCATGGGGAAGAAGCCTGGTGGTGCTGGCTCTGATCCTCCTGTATCTCTTCCCCGATGGGAGCAGCTGAAAGATGCTGTGTGCAGAGTGGAAGGGCTCCCCAATGATTTTGTGCACTCACTTCAGACAACGATCCCGGTAGTGTGTGGGGTGGGTTGAAGACTCCAGTGATCCTATCTGGCCATGTTATGGTTCTGTGGATTGATGTCCAATCCATTTCTCTGCAGCAACCGTACCCGCACTGATGATGCAGTTGGCCAGGACACTCCTGTAGAAGGTTGACATAGTAGTGACTGGTAGCCTTTGCTGTGATAGTTCACCATAGACTAAGATGGATTGAAGGGCCTGATTTTGTGCTGTTCGTGTTTCTACGGTTCTAATTAAAACTGAATTCTTGCTCTAATAGGAACAGGAAATGATATCCTCTAAACTTCATTCCTTTTAGATTCCCCTTAAAACCTGGGTTTACTTTCAGTGTTTGTTCATACCCCAGCATCTTCCACCTTCATTATTGCAACTCAATAATATCCAATGGAGTAAATACAAGCTTCTAATTTACTCCAAAGCTTCACAGAAGGAGAATACCCAAATTCATAGAGACGTACATCACTGAAACAGGCTCTTCTGCCCACTGAGGCTGTGCCGACCATCAACAAACCATTTACACGATTTATAATTTTATTCTTCCTTTCCCAAATTCTGTCACTCACTCAGGGTACATGAGCCTAGCAATCTGGTGGGGTGAAACTGAAGCACCCAGTGAAATTCCACAAGGAAAACGTGCAAACTCCACACAGACTGCTGTGTGGGCATTTTTTTTGTCTAGCTGCTGCAGTTCACTATCCCCACCTCATCATGAGAAGGCTTCAGTGAAATAAAATATGTTTGGGTCCTAATAGGAGTAGTTTCCAATTAAAATCTGGTCATCCACTGTCACAAATTCCAAAGGGTATTGGATTATTTGAATTTTACTATATTTTGAGCAATAACTCAACTTTGTAAATCCAATAATTTTTTGTAATCATTTTTTTAAATGTTCTTAATTTTTTTTAAAGATTGAATTTTGAGTCCAAAATTGGAGTGAGAGTATTGATGTGAAATAAATTATTTAGTTAAAGTGGGAAGAGGCTTAGATTATCTCTGATAACCTGTCGTGGAGACTGAGGTTTTTTTGAATTTTGTTTTTGTACTTGACAGGCTGTGCAATTGTTGATCTGCGACATTTTGCTCTCCATGCGGACAAGCCTTGTGGCAGAAACAGGCAAACTCCAGCCAGGGCGGGTGGGGGAGACGGACCAAGCATCAAGTCTAGAACTCAAAGGATTCCAACAAGACTTGAGTAGCCTCAGAAAGCTTGGTCAGACATTTAAAGTAGCACACATGCCGTAAGGTAAGCAAGCAGATATGTGCAGAGCCTTGACAGTTATTACCATTCTGGGGCAGAAGATCATATGTATGGTGAATAAAATCTTTCTATACTGTACTAAAATAATTTGAGAACAAAATTGATCTGACAGGTTTAAAACTGTACACATCGAGAATTAGTTATTATGAACATGTCACAAAAGTATGTGTTGTTTGGTCCGCAGGCATCGCAAATGCAAATATTGCTATAAATTACATTTTTTTTTAAAAAAATAAATAGTGTAAAAGAAGGGAAAGTGAGGCAGTGTCTGTGGTTCCTTGTGCATTCAGAAATCTGATGGCAGAGGGGAAGAAGCTGTCCTTGTCCCACTGGGTGTTCATCGCAATGTTTAGCACTAGAACAGACAAACACCATATATCTGGAATCCTTGGGGACAGTGTGTTCCGAATTTCGGAAAGCCCACCCGAATTGTGCTGCCGTATTCACCCTCGGCCCACCCGGATGTCTCCCCCGCCCATTTGGTCCACACTTGCCGGATTTTGGATGTCCGGATAAAGGATTGTGTACCTCTACCTCTGTCTCTCTGTCTCTCTGTCTCTCTGTCTCTCTCTGGTCTCTCTGTCTCTTGTCTCTCTCTCTCTCTCTCTCTCTCTCTGTCTCTCAGTCTCGCTCTCAGTCTCTCTCCTCTCTGTCTCTCTCTCTGTCTCTCTCTCTGTCTCTCTTCTCTGTCCTCTCTCTGTCTCATCCTCTCTTCTCTTGTCTCTCTTCTCTTGTCTCTCTCCCAGTCTCTCTCTCACTGTCTCTCTCTCTGTCCTCTCTCTCTGTCTCTCCTCTCTGTCTCTCTCTCTGTCTCTCTCATCTGTCTCTCTCTCTGTCTCCTCTCCTCTGTCTCTCTCTCTGTCTCTCTCTCTGTCTCTCCCTCTCTGTCTCTCTCTCTGTCTCTCTCTCTGTCTCTCTCTCTGTCTCTCTGTCTCTCTCTCTGGCTCGCTCTCTCTCTCTCTCTCTCTCTCTGTCCTCTGTCTCTGTCTCTTGTCGTCTCTCTCTCTCTCTCTGTCTC